>NW_018164536.1:5955229-5956524 GCF_001263595.1 Phalaenopsis equestris
GACTACTTGGATGGATAATGACTGTAAAATCTGTTGGGTGGCTAGCCTCTAGCTTGATGATCTAAGTCTTCTTTAATAAAAATCCAAAAGATGCCTTGGTGTCCCTTCAAAATGTGTCTCCATTCAACGAATCTTCTAGAAGTTGCCTCCTTAAAAGCGAATTGAATGAATTTTTGTGTCCATGGGATTTTTCCCATGTTTTTACCAAGGGTCGCTTCAAACACCTCTTCAATACTTCATCTAAATTCAATGAATCATCAAATAACTACTCTGGATCTTAAGTGTGGGGTACTTGGTGCTTAGGCGCGAGCCACTTGCGCTTAGGCGTCAGACCTGGGCGCTTAGGAGCCCCAGTTCATTTTTGCACATTTCCTTATTTTTGCTCCAAATTTAACCCTTTTTCACTCCTTTTAGCATTTTTCATCCATTTTATTGTACCTGACACACAATTACCTTCATTAACGCTCAAAATCTCATAAATAGGTATAAAAATATGTATAAAAACATTATATATTTTAGGTATATCATTCCCCCATTCCAGATTTACAACATTAGAGTTTTTGTTACTCCAACTAAAATTCAGGTGATTTTTCCAACCAAGATTATAATAATTGGAATAAGGAATATTAGACCAATTATTTATTGCATTTAAGGTCTCATAAGAAGATTAAGATTCTATCAATTTTTCCAATGAGTTTTCCTCAAGTATAGGAGATGTCTAAAAATAATTCATTCCATATTGATCTATCCTCTTTCATATAGTAGCTATTTGAGCAGCTGACATAGATATTGCATCCGAATCATGAAAACTAGTTATTTTTTTTGGATTTAACCTTTCAGAGGGCCCTCGAAAATTATTAGTAGTCATCTCTTCAATTAAATATAATGCTACATTGAATGGCCTTGACATTAATGATCCACCAGCAACAACGTCAACTATCGATCTAAGAGATCCAACTAATCCATTATAAAAAGTTTGAATTATTAGAATCTGACAATGCATGGTGTGGACACTTTCTAAGAAGATCATTAAATCTTTCCCAGGCTTCATAAATTGATTCTTGTTCAATCTAATAAAAAGATGTAATTATTTTTCTAAGCTTAACAATTTTTGAAGATGGGAAATAATTGTCTTAAAACTTTTGTGATAAGTCTCCCCAAGTTTTGATAAATCCAGATACTAACGAGTTTAACCACATCTTAGCTATATCACTTGATGAAAAATGAAAAAGTCTAAATTTGATGACATCCTTCGACACTCCATCATATTTAAAGGTAGCACACAATTCTAAAAA
>NW_018164536.1:5958599-5972583 GCF_001263595.1 Phalaenopsis equestris
TATCCATTATACGGATAAAAGCTCTGAATAACCACTTGAATGATTCAATTGTTTCATCTGACAAAAAACCAACACCAAATAGAACATTCTGCCAGTGATGATTCACACCGACAATCGGAGCACAACATAAATTGTATTTATTCAATCTATAACTTGTATCAAATATTATTACATCCCCAAAACAGTCATAATCAATCCTGGACATCCCGTCGCACCATAAAAAATTCACCAAACATCCTGCCTCATCAATTTGGAAGTCCCACGCAAACATTGGATCATCTGCTTGTCGGGTAGTGAACAATTGTATGAGAGAATTAGCATCCCCTAATTCAATCTGAACTCTTCTCTCTCTTTGTATGAAATTATATGCATCCCTCTTTGTGCAATCAAGATTCTCCACTCCTCCAACCTCATTTGCGAGGAATCTGAATGCATCGCTGGTTCTAATCCCTGATTTTGTCATTGTTCTGAGGATATCAGCATTGATATCACACATCTTTCTGCTGGAACGCAGTAGATGCTTGTCACCGTCCTCCGCCAACGGATGGTTGTGACTTTCTACAAATTTTTTTACCGACCAGTTGCCATCTAAATCAACGAAGTATCGGATCATTGCTGGACAACCAGTCCTTGTGTCCGCTCTTTTGAACCTCACTGTGATAGTGTCCTTCAACTCTTTCTTGAAACCAGCCTTACCACAAACAAAGTCCTTTGTCTTCAACTTCTTAGAATTCGGCCAGAAACCACTGTGTTCCTTTCGCACAGTAAATCCAATATGGTGTGCATATAAACAATACTGTTCATATGCTTCATTCTCGTTCTGGACAACTGCATTAAGTAATTTCTCTGTATCGGGTGACTGCAGATTTAAACATCATAGATACAATGTTATAATACATAAAGAACAAAATAATAATACCATATTAATATCATAATAATACTATTCATAACATCAGCCCAGAACTTATATTATACCGAACAACCGGAGATGGAAAACAACTACAAAACCCAACCGGTGTATCACCGTGATAATACCTAAGTAACACCAAATCCACATGAAAGAAACGTTACGTTGTGGTACTACCAAAATAACGCTGTGGTACGACCAAAATAACACCAAATCCTCAAGACATTGGTTTTACATTATGATACCACCAAAATAATGCTGTGATAATACCAAAATAACACCAAATCCTCGAGATTCTTTACATTATGATACCACCAAAATAACGCTGTGGTACGACCAAAATAACACCAAATCCTCAAGACATTAGCTTTACATTATGATACCACCAAAATAACGCTGTGGTACGACCAAAATAACACCAAATCCTCAAGACATTGGCTTTACATTATGATACTACCAAAATAACACTGTGATACTACCAAAATAACACCAAATCCTCCAGATTCTTTACATTATGATACAACCAAAATAACGCTGTGGTACGACCAAAATAACGCCAAATCCTCAAGACATTAGCTTTACATTATGATACCACCAAAATAACGCTGTGGTACGACCAAAATAACACCAAATCCTCAAGACATTAGCTTTACATTATGATACCACCAAAATAACGCTGTGGTACGACCAAAATAACACCAAATCCTCAAGACATTAGCTTTACATTATGATACTACCAAAATAACACTGTGATACTACCAAAATAACACCAAATCCTCCAGATTCTTTACATTATGATGCCAGATACTATCAAAATAACATCAAACCCCAACTAATATTTCCTAAATAACACCACATCCCACCCAACCGAAACTTAGCGTTAAAACTCATCCAAAAATAGAGCAAACTTCATTAGCAATAAAATAACTCCTTAAAACCTAGAACTGTATTCAAACATCCTTCGTTAAAAAAATCTACCTGTCGATGCCCTTCTGCCGCATCTAAACTCTGCTCCACCTCATTATTCTCGGAAATATTCTGAGATTTCGTCTCATTGTTATGATTCTCAGAAGTATTTTGAGATTCCACAAACATTTCTTCGTCGAAATTTTTTTCCATCGAACCAGCTCCAGCGAACATGAGCGAAAAAATGAGAATATACCAGATACCAATACCCTAAAGCAGACAAAATGTCACTTTCTTCTGTTGGCGGGAATCGAAAATGACAAAAAAGCGCTTTTTTTTGTTTTGGGCGGGATCGGGTCGGGTCGGAATACATGAAAAAACTTATTTTTAAGCTGTAAAGCCACGTGGAATCGCATTCCACGTGGCAAATTTTTATTCGGTATCGCATGTAAGGCTTCATGCAGTGCACGTACCGAATAAAAATTCGCAGATGAGACGCAAAGAGATCCTAACTAATATTATCTCGCGAGGATGCATATTTTTGCGTGCTCTTCTTTTATAAAATAAAGGTTTCTCTGCGGCTTTCATGGCTGCGCTTGATGCCGGAGCGAGGAGGCATCCCTCTTCCATTCATTCTTGCTTCGCTTTTCTACTATTTGTTGCCATCCTCTTCCTCTTCTCCGCTCTGCGGCACTCGTTCTCCCCCGAGGGTTTATCTGGCGTTCAGCCGTTCGCTTCAACGAGAAATGTAGCTGGCGGCGGCTTATGTAACTACACAAGCGGAAAGTGGATTCGAGACCAAAGTTCCGTCATTCCTCGTTATGATAGCTCTTGCAAGGAGATCTTCAAGGGATGGAACTGCATATCCAGCGGCAAGTCGAACGCCCGCGATCTGTCGCAGTGGAGGTGGTTGCCCTCGGGCTGCGATCTACTTCCTCTAGATCCCGTCTATTTTCTTCGCCGATTCAGAAACAAAAGCATAGGCAAGTGATTTATGAAATTTCTTGCTAGATTCTTTAACATTGAAAATTTCTGTTGTTATTTTGTGGAAGAGTGATGGGTTTTGAGGGCGGCAGGTTTTGTTGGTGATTCATTGAATCGGAATATGTTTGTTTCTCTGGTCTGCATGTTGAGGAGAGTTCATGTGGGAGACGTGAGGAAGTGGCGGCCGGCTGGTGCTGACCGAGGATTTACCTTTCTGCGCAACAACCTCACAGTGGCGTATCATCGTACTAATCTCCTGGCACGATATGGTAGGTAAGGGATTATTGATTTCTTAAAGTTTGGAATTTACAATATGAAGACAAGTTTGCTCAATTTGGGACATAATGCTACTGACTGAAAATCGACGTGCTTTAAATTTTGAGAGTTTATTTTACAATTGGAAATCTGTTTTTGTCTCCTAAGAGCACTTAACCAGTTATGCTTGCCATTTTCTTATTTAGATAATTGTTGAAGCATATCTCATAATTTCATGAGAATATAAGTCTGGAAGGCTAGTATTAATTGCATGAAAATAGGTTTATGCATTTTATGTTAATCTTTATGTTAATCTTTTTTTTTTTTTTGGTATCCTGGAATGGGAACTGCTTTTTGTTCTTTTAATGTTGAAGCTTTTATTTCTTTATCCTTTGTCCTTTATATGAGAAAACTAGCACTGTCATCTCCCGCAACCAAGATTTTGATGATTGTGGCTTGATTAAGTCTGGAGGCTAGTATTAATTGCATGAAAATAGTAGAGAGGGTTTATGCATTTTATGTTAATCTTTTTTTTTTTTTTGGTATCCTGGAATGGGAACTGCTTTTTGTTCTTTTAATGTTGAAGCTTTTATTTCTTTATCCTTTGTCCTTTATATGAGAAAACTAGCACTGTCATCTCCCGCAACCAAGATTTTGATGATTGTGGCTTGATTATTTAGTGTACCTTGGACAATGGAACCATGAGATTTGATAGGGTTAACCAGTCCTTCTCCAGACCTATTCCTCAAGGTTCACAAAGACCTAATGATTCTTTTTCCAAATTCTTGAACATGTTCATTCTATTATATTAGCAATAATGAGAATGCCAACCTTATGTAACAATGTGATATGGAAGCCAGGTCTAATGTGATAGGACAAAAATATGTAGGTGCTGCCAAACTTTAAAGCAGTACATTACAAGGTTGCTTCCATTTTTGGAAATGCTTATGATAGTTGAAGAAAGGAGTATAGGGAATACTTCAGATGCTACACATTCAAATTAAGAGTTAAAATATCTTATGAAGGTTCAAAAAACTTTTAGCAGTGTTTGAGTTATTTCTGAAGTTTATGAGACTTATCTGTGAAGGATAATGCATATGATCATGATAAATGGTGAGTTATGCTCAAGTTAATATAAGAAAAAATTGCATACTTGCGTTCAAAATTTCTATAAATGTGTATCATATTTTTTGGAGAAGTACACAATACGCTTATTGAACTATCTGATGCTTCAACTTTCATTTGTTTTGATATGGTTTTGTTTTGAACTAATTATTATCTTAAGTGAAGTTACAAGTTACACACACCTGCAATGAATGTGGATGCTAGCTCAAGGCCATTACTTTCTTTAGTTCATTTTCCTTATTCATTTTAGTTTTTAATATATATATTTTTTTTAGTTGGTCAGCCAGCCCAAATGGAGTTGCCCTAGAGTCTCTTGGTTTCAAACAAGGTTACCGAGTGGATGTTGATGTACCTGAGCATACATGGGCAGAGGCACCTCTCTTCCATGATATCATCATCTTCAACACGGGGCACTGGTAATAACTATTTTTAATTGATTAAGCATTATAATTTCATGTTTTTGTTTATTTTCATTCACACTTTATGAAAACCTGAGAACATATGCACTTAGGATTAATAAATTATAATGTTATAGTATGGTTAAAAAAGCTATGTCTATTTATTTGTTTTTGAGATGGGATGGATTGCGTTTTACTTATGTAATTTACTATTAGCATACAACCAAATCTGGCCTGTAGTTGCTGGTTTTTCACTGGTTTTAGAATTTTAAAGCTTGGTTGTTGGGTACCCAATGTAGCGCCTAGTATATGTAGCAACATATTGGGATATCACAATACAACGATAACAACAACAAACCTTTATCTCACTAAATGGGGTCGGCTACATGAATCATTTTTCTCCATTGAGTTCTATTGAGCGTCATATTTTCATTTAATTCTATTAAATTAAGATCATTTTTATACAATACGTCCAAGCTTTTTTATGTCTACCTCAGCCTTTTTTAACATAAGTCGAATCTGAAACATCAACTCTTCTAATCAGATCATTAGATGGTTGACGTTTAATGTGACCAAACCATCTAACGTCAACCATCTAAGATGACTCTCTCTAATTTTGTTTGTCAATGGAGCTACACCAACCCTATCACAGATATATTCATTTAACTTTTTGTCACTAAGTGAAAAGCCACTCATTCACCTAATCATTTTCATCTCGGCAACATTTAACTTAGTTTTATGCTTTTCTTTTAAAGGCCAACATTCAACGCTACAAAACATTGCTGGTCTCACCACCATCTTATAAAATTTTTCTTTCAGTCTAAGCGGTACTTTTCTATCACACAATAGGCCCGAAGCATTCCTCCACTTCAACCAACCAAACTTGAATTCTACTAATAATCCCCATCTATATCACCATCACTTTGAACAATAGACCCGAGATATCTAGAGCGTTCACACCTTTTAATAATTTGATCACCCATAGTTTTAATTCTGTCACTAGAGCTACTACTACTAAGGGTTTGTTTGGGGCAGCTACAGCTTATTGAATAATCTGCTGATAAACTAGGCGTGGTGGCTATTACAAATTTTTATTTTTTTTTTGGAAAAGCCATATATGTGCCAAAAAGTTGCCACCGCACCTAGATAGGTGCGGCGTGAAAACGCTGTGTTCAGTGTTTTAAAAACGCACAAGCTGCCAAAACATAATTCACCCAGACAGACCAGGTGCATTTTCAAAACGCCATCGCACCAAATAAGCTGCCCTAAACGGACCCTAAAATTACATTCCATGTATTCAGTTTAAGTTCTACTAAAATAAAGGCCTTTAGACTCCAATGTAGACCTCCATAATTCAAGTTTTTCCTAAGCTTTCTCTCTGGTCTTATCCACGAGAAGGATATCATCGATAAAAAGCATACACCAAGGTACATCCTCCTGTAAATGTCCAGTAAGAGCATTCATAACTAAAGCAAAAAGATATCGGCTTAAAACCAATGCCTGATGTAATCCAACAAAAATAGGAAAAGATTTGGTCAATCTTCCTTCTATTCGAACACAAGTAACAAATCTAGTAAACACATCTTTAATGACTTGAGTATAAGTGATATCAACATCTTTCTTCTCAATAAATCTCCAAATGATCTCTTGGAATCTTATCGTAAGAATTTTCTAAATCAATAATGTGATCCTCTTTATTATCTTTGAACTTCTCTATCAAACCTCTCAATAAATTTTATAGCTTTCATGATAGACCTGCTCGACATAAATCCAAATTGATTATGAGAAATCTTTGTAATACGTCTTAATCTCCGTTCAATTACCCTCTCCCATAATTTTAAAGTATGGCACATCAACTTAATTCCTTTATAATTTGCACTCTTTTGCATCCCCTGTATTCTAAAAAATGGGGACCAAATACTCTTCCTCCACTCCTCGAGTATCTTTTTAGTTTTTAAAATAATATTAAAGAGTTTATCTAGCCAAAGAACTCCCAAATCTCTTATATATTTCCACACTTCAATTTGTATATCATCAGGTCCTACAGACTGACCGCTATTTACACTATGATATACCTGGTATTATAGGATTAGATATTAAAATGGTAAAAATATATTTTATAAATTAAATCTCTGGATTTTTCACTCCTACTCACTTCACACCAGGTAAAAGCACAAGTGCATGTATCATTCAAGTATCATTGGACTTTCTTTATGTTCTGAGTATTGAACCCACCAAGATGTTTACAAATTTGACAGACTTGACCTAGGCCTTAACTGAATCTAGAATGCCTTAGCTAGGAAATTGGTTTGATTGACAATGAGCTAATAATTTGACTAAACTATTACTAAATTTCTAAGTGATCTAATCAGCTAAATTAACTGAGCTAAGTTAAGCCAAAAGGTTTAGACTAATCACACTAAGCTAAAGTAAGTTGGAAATTCAAGTTATCTAGAGGTTCCCTCTTTTTGTAATTAGACTAGTAGCTAGTGTAGGTTCAATTAAAATAGAATCTCTAAATAAAATCTGTGACAAATAGGAGCATACCGATTCTTTATCCTTTTCCAAGTGCATAAAGAACCTAGATTAACTAAGGACTAGTTTTCGCCTGTCACCCTAGAAACCTCCTAGTTATCCTCGCTAAAATCATCTCTCTATTTATTTGCACTCACCTCAGGACTACTTTTCCTTCACCCTAAAGGTTAATGTGGTACTCACTACTTCTTTGAAGTCATAACCCTCACAAATCTTATGGGTTCACAACGAATTTTAACATCACAAATGACCAATTTGCAAAGTAAATGAAGCACAGGTGTAATATCATCACATTCAATAAAGTAATTAGATTTTACTTTAATTTGAACCCTATACATGCGACTAATCCGTTACAAAAGAAAGGAAGTAAGGATACTACTCAGATTTCATGAAGTGAACACAAGAACACATTCCTATATAATTTATCAAAGTCTTAAAAGATAAAATCTACTTAGAACAAAACAGTGTGCAAATAAAAACTTATCTCCTTCATTGAAATCAGCAAAGACTCTACCACAAAGGGACTTCTGAAGTTCCTTTGCATATCTTACAATCTCTACAATTTCTCTCAAATGTAACTCAAAAAATGCAGAAAATACAAAGAAATCTCTCACTCTCCCTCAATCTCTTGCATTCCAGAGCTTCCTTGAACTCTCCAAAGGCTCTTCTCTACGTCTCCAATGAAAATTTTCTAAAAAAATGCCTTGAATTCGTGCTTTAACTGCAGAGAAACTGCTCTGGGCAGTTTTGGTGTCTAGCGCCCAACTGTGGCGCCTAGGCGCCACCTTCTCGGGAGCCCAGTAAATCTAATTGGCGTCAGGATTTGGCGCTTAGGCGCTGGTTTTTCTATAAGGTGGCGCTTAGGCATCATAATCCGACGCTCAGACGCCAGATCAAATATTTTTTTCCTTAACCCAATTTGCTCCGTTTCGCTTTATTTTCGCTTCAATTCCATCTAGTTTTTTCTCCTGTTATATTTGCACCAAAAACATGATAATATTTTTCTTTAAAGCATATTATCGTCAAAATTAAATAAGAAATATTAAAGAAAAATGCAACTATTACAGAGCATATCAAAATCCTTCAAACTTCACTGTTACTTGTTCTCAAGTAACTCTGTTATTTTAGAAATCAAATGTATTAACTTATGATAGTGAGTTTCATGAAAGATTCCTATAGTTATGCCCAAAAAATGTGAGTGCAACTTTAGAAAAAAATTCAATAAATCAGGCTAGAATTAGGGTATAAGAACTTCTAGTAATCAAGTTAGGAATTCTTATTTTCTATCCATTTCAAAAGTAATTGTAATTTGTTAAACTTGAGAATCCTAAAAAAAATAAAAGATAGAATTTCTTGAAAACTCTATTAGTAAATATTTGACTGATACATTTAAAAATTGACAATAAGCTCAGAACTGTAACTGAGCTTCTTCCCTTAAGATGATTGAAGTGAGAAGCTGATTTTTAATTATACATTTCTTTTCTTTCAGGATTCTTTTAATCCTTACTCTTTTATGTGAGTATTGTTATATCTGGACATTCTTTAATGATTTCGAATTTCACTATCCTCCTCCTAAAATTAAAAACTTCTCGCATTTCGTTATTTGATAGTGTGTATTAGTATAAAAATGATTTTTCATAGAGTCTCAATTCTTTTTAAAGTGTAAATCTAAAATTCTTAGTGTTTCAAAAATACAAATTTTCCTACTATAAATAGTAAAATCATATCCCTATTCTTTTATACTAAATATCTTAACTCTAGGACCGCTCTTGTCACCAAAAAAATTTACTCAAGTCTATTATAACATTCATAGAATAAAAAATATAGTTCTCTAAAGATAACACTACATACTATAGGTTAATTCAAAATGATATTTAAATGCAGTTTACTGATGACAAATATAGTTTAGTTTTAAAAGTTTTTCTCCCCGACCTAAACTTGAATTTTTACGCCTTTAAAACATTTAGTACAAAAGTGTATGAAGGGAGAAAATTTAACTGAGTTATTTTCTATCACAAGGTCCTGAATATGAATATTATATAAGTATAAACAGTAAAGACAAGTGTGTAGCAGTAAGTAAATCTCAACTCAACATGTTTAGCATAAAAATGGCAAAATAAAGGACTACTTTAACACAAATGCAGTGCTATATTTGAACTAGAACATAAAGGAAACAGTAGTGCAGTAAAATAAATGGTTCCGGACATGAATCCAACCTAAACAAAATACATCCAGAAGTATCTAATAAAGCACAACTAAGTACATGTACTACTACTAAATTGTAAAGATCTCTTAATCCTCTTCCTCATCATCATCGTCCTTATCCATAAACGGCTGATGCACATATGACTGATAAGTAGGATACTCATAAAACTCTACAACCTTATCTCCTTTAAGATAGTTCACAATAGAAGTATGGAAACTGGACTCGTAATCACTTTTCCTTTTGAAATACGAGTCAAAGTGTTCCACATATTCAACAATGCCATATACTTTACTCTGTACAAAGGAAATAACATATTGTAACTCCTGAAAACGATCACCACTGAAACCCAAAGTAGTAGAAGGTGGAGCTGCAACACGTGAAGTCGAGGGTCTAGAGGAAGATGAGACATCAGAAGATCAAGCCTCTGTTCCTAATATAGCATCCTTCCCATATATTTTCACATTGGCCTTATTGATAGGCTTCATCGTCTGTCTCAAATCTAACTCAAGACTGCTGGCACAGAGAGAAAGTAAGGGAGCGATATCCTAGTCCAGCTGTAATCCCTCCCTTAGAGGCACTGATTATCGTCTTATAAATGGTAGAGCCAATATCGATATGTTTCATTCTTTGAATACAACAACTTAAAGTGGCTCTCTCCTTTGTGACCTCACTCAAATTTCTAGAAGGCAAGATTCTAGTTGAAATAAAATAGTGCCATGCTTTTGACTGGGCATTCTGTTTAGAGGAAGAAAAATTTATCTTATGCTCACCTCTGATTTTCCAAGCCACTTTTTCGCTAGTCAAAAACATCATAATTTAATCCAACTGTAAATCATAAGGCTCGAAACTTGAATAAAAACTGCCAGGTACAGTACTTAGCTTATATGCTGAGTTGGTATGAGCAGGGGTAAATTCAACTTGTCTCTCTCTAACGAACACCGCATCATTAGAGGCGTTAGGGATATTGGTGTAAAATTCATGCACAAGTGAAATCACCGCTGCAGCGGTCGTGTAGCAAAACGTCTCCCAGTGTCGACAAACTATCAAGTTTTCAACTGTTCCACTAGGGATAAGAAAACTTCCTTCTGCAATTAACTACTTTGAAACCAAAAAACTCATTATATCGTTCTTGAGCTTTAGCACTTGAAAATTTCTTCTTATAAAAAATCTCATTTCCTTTTACACCTTTGGTCTTAGGTGGCCATTTCTAGCAAAAATCAATTGGAGGAGAAAATGAGGCTCAATCAAGATATGTATAACTCAATATACAATTTTAGAGTAAAAGAAACTCTCCTCCATGGATTTTTCGCATTTTCCTCATCATTTTCCAAAAAATCTGAAATCCTCACACCAATGTAGATGAAAATCTCGACTAAAATGAAAATGAAAAGGTTGGAGAATGATTCTTACATGGAGAGGATGAAATCAAGTGATTCCGAGCTCCAAATGCAAGCCAAACGTTATGGAGGAGAAACCCTAGGTCTCAGCTGATCGAAGAAGAAGAGGGGATTTCGCGAAAATGAGCCGGGCTGGGCTTTTTCGCGACTTAAAGTGGATCGGCCAAAAAGCGGCGCCTACGCGCCGGTGCTTATTTTAACAACAATTTGCTTATGGTCTAAATAAAACCTTCTGCTCAACCCAAACTCAGTTTGGTCAATAATTTAATATTTTTAAACTCCCCTAGGTTTTCTTTTACACAAAATACCACCTAAGAACACAAAATAAGAAACAAGCTGACTCCTCATACGCCTCATCATATCTCATTTCCTTCTTCCAATTTCTAACAGAATCACTACACTGATAAATTAGTTGCTTCTAAGTAATTTCGTAGGGTAATCCCTTTATAAGATCATTCCCGATACATTGATTTATGCGTTACCAACTTCAGGAATTCTCTCATTCCAAAAGAAATGCACCTCTATCAATAATAAGGATAGTGTAGACCATCCACATGTTCATCACCAGCAAGCATGTTAATCTACTGATAACAACAAAGCCAACTAAAGGAAGTAATAGAATCTCGATATACCCATCCAATGTTCAAATCCAATATGTGTCCAGTTAAATTCTCGAGTTCAGTTAAGAACTGAGTCATAGTGAACAAGTTAGTCCAACGATCACCAGAAGACATTATTGAGCATAGCCACCATGAGAATTAAAGGACTTGGTTTAAAGTCCTCAACATGACAAAAAACCAAGATCTTACTCCAATTGACCCAACATTAGGACTTCATCAGATATAGACCTGTTTCCACCAATATAAGTTTTTAATCTGTGTCCATTAATATTAATATTCTTTCACTTTTGGGAACTTTAATATCCACAACACCAAATTGATAAACTTTAATTACAATAAATGACCCCGAACACCTAGACTTAATTTTTCCTAAAAATAATTTTAATCTTGTATTATATAATAATATTTTTTGCCCAGGCTCAAGATCTTTTCTTAGAACCTTCCGATCATGTCAGTTTTTCATCTTTTTCTTATAAGTTTTAGCATTTTCATATCATTTATTTCTAATATCTTCGAGCTCATTTAACTGTAATAATCGTTTCTCTCCAGTATTTTTCAAATTATAATTAAATTCTTTCACAGCCCAGTAAGTTTTCTGCTCTAACTCTACTGCCAAGTGACAAACCTTTCCAAATATGAGTTTATATGGTGGTGTTTTATAAGTAGTCTTATAAGCTCATAAAACATTATTCAATTTAGCAGACCAATCATTTCTATTTAAATTCACTATTTTCTTTAAAATTCTTTTAATTTCTATGTTAGAAACTTCAGCTAAACCACTAGTTTGTGGATAATAAGCTGTGACAATTTTGTATTTAATCCCAAAATTTTCAACTGACATTTCAATCTTTTTTTTTAATGGTTTCCCCAACTGTAATAATCACTCTTATCATCTGAAATCTACAAAAAAATATTTTTCTTCAGAAATTTAGCAACATATTGAGCATCACAATGAGATAAAACTACAACTTCAATCCACTTAGAAACATAATTCACAACTATTAAAATATATAGGATTCCGAAAGATGGTACAAATGGTCTCATAAAATTTAGGCCCCAACATAAAAAATTTAAATCTCTAAGGTAAAATTTGTGGACATTTCATTTCTTTTTAATATATTGCATACTCACTGAAATCTATCACATGTTTTTACATAATTATTAACATCTATAAATAAAATATGTAAATAAAACCCATATTGTATAATCTTAAATGCAGTTCTATCGACTCTAAAATATCTCCCAAACTCAGAATCATGATATTTCTGAATTATATATTTGGTTTCTTCTAAAGGTACACATATTCGTATAACTTGATAATTACATTTGTTATATAGATAAAAGTTATTACAGAAGTAAAATTTTGCATCATGAATAAACTTTTTTCGTTGATGATATGTTAATCCGTACTGTAACAATATAGTTCACTACATCGACATACTACGGAACATATCACTAAAAAAATATATAATTGTTCATAAAAAAAATATTCATTAATTTCATCTTCATAATTATAAGAATTTTCCTGTTCCAGCCTCGATTGATGATCAACTATCTAATTATCATATCTCTTTCTATCTACTACTTTAAAGTCAAATTCCTGCATCAGAAGGACCGATCTAATTAATCTTAGTTTAGCATTCATGTTCAGTATCAGATCTCTAATAGTAGAGTGATCAGTATGCACAATACATTTAGCTCCTATGAGACATGATCTAAATTTATCAAATGCATATACTATTGCCAATAATTCATTCTCAGTAGTAGTATAATTAATTTGAGCTTTATTTAAGGTTTTACTAACATATTATATAAATGAAAATCTTATCATTCATTTGCCCTAATGCTATCCCAATAACATAATCAATCGCATCGCACATCAGCTCAAATGGTCTCCCCCAATTAGGTGAGACTATAATAGGTGCGGTGATTAATTTTTCCTCTAATAAATTGAAGATATTTAGATGTTTCTAGTAAAATAAAAAATTTCATCTTTTTCTAAAAGATGATATAAAGACTTGACGATTTTTTAAAAGTTTTTAATGTATCGCCTATAAAAACCAGCATGTCCTAAAAAACTCCTAACTCCTCTCACTGTGGTAGGAGGAGACAGTTTACCAATTACTTGAATTTTTATTGGATTTACTTCTTGTCATTTTCAGATATTTTATGTTCAAGAATTATTCCTTCTGCGACCATAAATTGATATTTTTCCCAATTAAGAACGAGATTGGTTTCTTCACACCGTTTAAGTACCCTCGCCGAATGGTCTAGGCATGACTAAAATGAGGTACCAAATACTGAAAATCGTCTAACCATACTTCAATCCTTTTTTCAATTAGATCGCAAAAAATGGATATCATATACCTTTGAAAAGTAACAGGTGCGTTACATAGGTCGAAGGACATCCTTCTAAAAGTAAAAGTCCTGTAAGGACTAGTGAATGTAGTCTTTTCTTGAAGCAGTTATCATTGCTTGTTGTCAATTTGGAGTTATAATTGAAGATGTCATCGTCTCTAGGGCTGCAGCCATCAAGACTTGAAGGCTTCACTTCTTCAAGTATTGAGTTCGTGCTTTGCATTATTTAACCTTAGGCCTTATGAAAAAAAAAAAAAATAAATAAATAAATAAATATATATATATATATATAT
>NW_018164536.1:5972704-5999090 GCF_001263595.1 Phalaenopsis equestris
TATATATATATTGTTGTTTTTAATTAATATTTTAGATAAATAAAATAGCGTATGGCTCGTGAGCAACGGGCGCTGTGTTGCCTCCAATCTATAGTGCAAATGGCGTGCACTATGTTAATATTCAGTGTTTTTTCATGCTATTAGCAATGATCTGCTTTTGCAATATATGTTCAGGAATAAACCTCCAGTGCTCTGATTTAAAGCCCTTATGTATTATCTAGATTGCTCTTGTCGTGTTGGGCACATCTGATGACAAATTTCAAACGAAGAGATTTCTAACAATCCAGTCTCAAACCTCCACACATAGAAGAGCCAATGCTCACTGGTTTGTGTTGCTTATTTATAAATGGGTTACTGTATATGGTCTATAAATTCCAAAGTTTGTGCCTTTTAGGAAAATTTTTAAGTGTTTGTGGTCTTTCAAACCAATCCATTTTTTTATACTATCATGCTAGTTTTGTGACCGAACTCACTCCTAAATTTCTCAGAAGAATTTTTGTAGAATTTATAAAATCCATATCACTCATTATTATGATTTCATACACTTCTGATGTGTTAGTGCATTAAAATTTAGAAAGGAAATGTCCTCCAAACTTTACAGATTTTAAAGGCTATCTTTTCAATGCCATGCTTCAGGTGGTGGTCTCCATCAAAGTTTGATCCAATTCGGTCACCTATGTTATTTTTTGAGAAGGGTATGCCTGTGCTACCTCCTTTACCTCCAGATGTTGGCATTGATATCACTCTGAAACATATGGTATGCTCATCTTCGCACTTAATTTTTTTTTCAAGTTTTCAAAGGGATAACAATATTTTGCTGGTTTTCTGATTGAACTTTGGCATAATTCAAGAAGAATCAATCTGCAGCTAAGAATTTTGCTAACAATTGATAGCAAAACATAAGTATTTTAGATCCATCTCAATAAAAGCATTACTCAAACTGATATATGACCACCATACAAAATTGGGTCAGTGATGCTTGTCTTATTCAAAATATGTTGTGGCTATGAATCTGTTTTAATTTTATAACTCTATGCATCTACCATGTTACAATACCTTTTATTATGGTTTAGTAGTTGAATTACCTTGAATGGAAGCCAAATGCATGCATGATTATAGAGGTAGGATAAATATCTGAAAAACATGGAAGGGCATTCATTGGCATTAAATATTCAACCAATTTAAAAAAAAACACATGTACTTATTATTATCATAAAAACCTAACTTTATATGTATCACCGAATTGTGTCATATTCTTATATTGCTTCATCATGAGATTTCATTCACTATTGCTGATGTGATTTTGCATAGTCATGGCATTGTGTTATTGTTCGTGTGCTTCTTATTAGTTATGTTGAAATTATATGTACAGTAAAATAAGCCATGGTTTAAAAAATAATTGGAGGTCTTTGTCTTGTGGTGTGCCTTGATCTAAAGTTCACAGAGAATGCCTTGAGATTCATTCCTTGATGTAGCTAGTGAGGCTTACACTTTTTTCTTCTGAGGTGTGTCTCGAGGTGCCTCATGACAGCTGAGGTGGCTTCTTCATGAGTTCATATAAAAAAAATTATTACACTGTAATAATATAATATTAATATATGTTTTATTTTATATACCGAAAAAATCTCTCTTTGATCCACATCATCACATTCAATTTATTAGCTCATTCGATTGCTTAGGGTTGTGAGGTTTGCTACCCAATAAAAGTTTGACTTCGTCTTCATGTGAGTGTGAGGCAAAGCGGTAATAGGAGCAGGAGCAGGAGCGGAGCGGAAGAGGAAGAGTATGAATGGTTGGGAGTTGTCTTAAAGTTGAGTGTGGTAGAAGAGATATCCATGTGCAAGAGATGGGAGAAGCAATCTGGTGTCTTAGGTGATTTTAATTTTACTGACTTTTATTTATTTATTTATTTGAGGTTTTAGATTATTATAATTATGTTAATTTTTGTTTTGTATTATTATGCTAATCTTTCTGTTAAGTTTTAGTGTTTTATTGATTATGTTATTTTCTTTTATGTTTTAGATTATTATGTTAATATTACTTTTTTCAATTAATTTATAGATTTTTATCTGTAGAAGTTATTCCACATTGATTGTTGTTTGCTAATTTTTGCATAGTAATAAAATGGCTTCTGCTGAAATGTAACAACAACAATGTTATTTTATCGTATTTCACTTCATTCTAGAGTGGCGTTTTTTTATCATTCTCCGCATGAAGTAAGTATTCTCGAATTGTTATCTATTCTTTTTTTAACCCCCACTTCATGAATTATTTTTTTTTCTTTTCATCTACAAAGATAGGAATTTAAAAAACATAGGTTTATGTAGATACTAAATCTTCCTTTCTTTAAATTTTAATAATGCAGTCCCGATACTAAATAAATATATAAAGGATTCATGTCATATTTATAAATTATTCTTAATGTAATGAGTTTTTTATTTTTCAATTTCTAGGCTTACAAGCCGGTCTGTCTTGAGGTTTGCGTCTCTTGTCACATAGAAAAAAATTCTATGTTCTTGTTTTTTTTCATTTTTTTTAAACATTGATGTAAGCTGGTTGTCTATGCCAACTTTTGTTGTGTGATTCTGAACTCAATCGTCAATGAATGACGTCTACTTATCAAAAAGGCGTCTTTACTGACTTCTGCCTATACCTTCTTTAGTTGACCTGCATTATTTAACTTGCACGCTACTTTTGTAAGAATGCTTTTATTGTAGTATTCAACTAGCGCTTTTTCTGAGATTTCAACCTCAGTAGGAGATACCCTGCTACTTCCTGCTCTGTGCAATTCTTATTGAAATTATTCTAAGGGAAATTCAAGGCCGGTTTTTTTTTAGCTTTTTAGCATTCTTTCTTTTGAGTTTCGAAATCTTCCTTTCTTTAAATTTCCCGAAGTTTCTTTTTTTAAATTTCAAGAAACAAAACCTTTTTTTTTTTTTCAAATAATCATCAATGAAAGTAAGAAAATACTTGCTGCCCATGTGATTCACACTTCTTGCACGATCTAAAAGATTTTAATGCACATAATCTAAGGTTTTTTTATATTTATATTTTGAAGTGGCAAACTTCTATCTCTTGGATTTTTCCTTTACAAAGTGTTTACAAATATCAAAATCTGCAAGCTTCTTATTTTTTTTTTTGTAACTCTTTTAGCCCTCTTAGGCTTATATCTTAAAATCTGATGCCATAGTTTGATTTTATTAACAAAGTTACAAGATATGCCAACTCACCCTCCAATCACTATTTTAATTTGCATTGTATGCACCCCATTAATAAGAATCACTTTCATCATGATCAAAGATCCACTGCACACCTTTAGACTTCCACCATCACAAAAAAACTATGTCCATTGCAGTTTAATTCATCAAAAGAAATCAAATTTCATGCCCAGGGACTTAACTTACTTTCTTCAGCAACCTTTCCATATCATCATGGAATTTGAGTCGAATTAGTCTTCACCTTGAGCTTTTCAGGTCTTGTTGTCTCCATATACACTATGCTTGCCTCTTTACATTGAGAAGCGCAAATTAACTCATTTTTGTCCATAATGGTAGGTGCATTCGGAGTATAGGGTCTATATCTTACTTGGATCTACGTTTGAGATTAATGGGACCTCGATATTATCATAGCCTTCCATCAATGTTGCAACTCCTTAATCTCTAATTGATGTGGGAATGCTCTCGCTTCAGACGAGGGACGTGAGGCTCTCGTTTTCCTTCTTTTAATGTTTTCTTTCCTATTATGTTTCATTTCTTTTTAGTTTTTTCCTATGTGTGTTGTATTAGGGTTTAGAAGACAATTTTTTATGTGAATTTGTTTAGGAAAACCGCTGACGTCCGTTTTCTTCCTTCGAGGGTTGTATCCGAGGGATTGAGTAGTGCTCCTCTTGTATCTCTTACCCTATGTGCTAATTATCTTCCCTTATCCTCTTCTACATCCTCCCACATCACTCCCGGCCACCCCTTACCTATTGTAGCTGCGTGGAACAACCTATTTTTCTTATTTTCTGTGGTTCCTCAGTTCTAGTTGCTTTCCCTGCTCCTCGACTGTTGTTTCGGTCACCCATATCCATTTCCCTTGCCGCCTTGCTGCCGTTCCGGCTACCAGAATCTGCAGCCTTGGTTGTTGTTCCAACCATTCCAAAAAATTCACTGCTACCTAGACACTGTTCCAACCCCCCCCTTTGTTGCCATCATCCTAGACAACTGTTAGACGTCAATATCTACTGCGTACTTGTTTGGAACCCATGAAACTGTTTTCTTGTTGTTTTCTTCTAGCCAATCATTTCGTCCGCCATTTCGCTTCCTTCATGGCCCTCACCGATCACCTCCACCTCCGCTTGATCCAACCATAGTTGGAGTTAGTATGTCGAGTCTGTTGTTATTTCCTATTTCTGTGAGTTGTTTGTAATTTCCTATTTGAATTTCAGTAATAATATTTACTTTACCATTGTTGTGTGGGTTAACTCCGGTATCATTTGGTATCAGAGCTAGTTCAATCCTAGTCTTATCTTAGGATTTCTAGCATCCACTTCTATTCATCTCTACCTCTACCCAAAATTTTTCTTTCCACACTACACACCTCCTTCTATCTATACACCACCGAGGAGGCAATTGCTAGAACCCGATAAGGAATTTATCATGGTTGATATACAACGACTACTCTACCAAGTGCTACAAAAGTTTGATGCCATTGAGAAAAAGACTCATGGCTGGATCACCGTCGATCGTAATAAAGGAGAGTAAGAATACCATCTGAATCCATTTCGTAGGGATGATTTCAATGGAGAGGAAGATCGACAAGAGTGCATTGGGATACAATATCAGAGAAGGTTGAGAGATGAAGTTCCTATTGAAAGATACAAAGATGAGATGCCAGTCGGAGGATATAGAGATGAAGTGCCTATTGGAGGATACCGAGACTGATAAGTGAAAGTGGACCTACTAGACTTCGAGGGGAGAATAAATCTAGATGATTTTTTGGAGTAGATGCAGATTGTTGAGCGGATCTTTGAATATAAGGAGGTTTTCGATGACAGAAGAGTGAAGCTCGCCACTATTAAGTTGAAGAAGAATGTCTTTTTGTGGTAAGAGAACCTGAAAAGGGAGAGAGAGAGAGAAGGACGAGAGAAAATCACTTCTTGGAAGAATATAAAGAAGACTATGCAGCGACAGTACCTACCCTGTGCTATCTTTAGGATATTTTCTTAAAGTTCCACTACCTACAGCAGAAGGAGTCGTCAATGGAGGAGTACACACCATAATTTTTGTAGCTTAAATTGAAGTGTGAACGGAAGGAGCCAGAGGAGCACACCATAGCCAAATACTTAGGAGGTTTGAAGCTTGCCATCAATAATGTGGTACAATTTGAAATTTATTGGATACCGAGGGACATGTACACCTTAGCACTGAAAGTAAAGAGACAACAGAACCACCGCTAGCTAGGCAGTTACCCACAATGGGAACTCTTAGGAGGACCACGTCTCAGAGAGTGGAGCAGATTGGTTGGGATAGGGTAGAGCCATTTCGAGTGAGAAAAAGTCTGAGAAGAGTAGCCTGCCTACTACCATCCTAGCTAGGAAATGCTTTAGATGCCATTATTTTGGACACATCGCTTTCGGCTGCCATACGAGCCGAGATGTGTCCTTCACTGAGCAGGATACAATAGAGGAAGTGAGCGACAGAGAGACAACTGAAGAACAGTGTGGGAATTATCATCTTCCATAAAATGAGAGTGAGATACTCTTGGTTCGACGGGTTCGCAGATTGAGGATATGAGGAAGTAGCAGTAACTTCACAATAATATATTCTATACCCGTTGCACTATTAAAAGAAGGTTATGCCGTCTCATCATTGGTGGATGGAGCAGTAAGAACATGTCAAACACACAAATGGTGAACAAACTGAGCCTTATGACTCAGTGGCATTCCTAGCCGTATTCCCTAATGTGGTTGAAGAAGGAGAATATGGTCAACATTGACATGAGGTGTCTCGTGGAGTTTTTGATTGAGAGCTAGCTATAGGATCAGGTTTGATGTGATATGGTGCCCATCGATGCCTGCCACCGTTTGTTTGTGAGACCATGACAATATGGCCATAGGACTCAACATGATGGGTACATGAATACCTTCTCATTTACGAAGGATGGAAAACACATCTTCCACTTACCTTCTGCGAAATCCAAGGTTATGGGTGTTCGTGCTAGTACTGAGATGTCGGGAGGATACGTTTTGGTGATGACAGAGGATATCAAGATAGAAGAGTTAGCTTGAGACATAGGGCAACCAATGCAAAGTGAGTTTCAGGACATTTTGTTTGATAGTTTTCTGCCATGGCCGCCACTATTCAGGGAGATTATGGCTACCATCGCTTCAGATCTGGTGGAGCCAACCTTGAATTATTTTGGGAAGATGCAACAGTATATAAGTGACACGCAAAACCAATTCAGTTTAGTAGTGAGCTCTCATAAAACTAGATCGATAATGGGGGAGCTACTCAACTGTTTTGGTAGATAGTGCAGTCATCAGTGAGATACAGGTGTTTCTCAGCCTGCAATCGAGTAGCTTTAACCCTGGGAAGTCACAATAGCTTCGTCACCTCAATGGTGATGACTTGATGTCATACTAGAAGGAGATAAAAGCTTCAATGGATGAGGTCAAAGCTCCCTTAACTCCAGGAGATTGACTCGGTAGTGCTCCCGCTTCGGACATGGGACATGAGCCGCGACTCCTGTACAATCAAGGGAGCGGGCCGAAAGTCCCGTTTCCCTTTTTTTTATGTTTTCTTTCTTATTATCCTTCATTTCTTTTTATTCCTTATATATATACATATGTATTGTATTAGGATTTGGAAGATAGTTTTTGGCATGAGTTTGTTTATGATAGTGAACAACGTACGTTTTCTCACTTTGAGGGTTGCATTCGAGGGATTGGGTGGTGCGTCGGCTGTATCTCCCTCCCGAGGTGGTGATTAACTTCTCCTTTCCTCTTCCGCAAGCTCCCATATCGCTCTGGTCACATCTTCCTTGCTACTGTTGCCGCCCAAAATAACCTCTTCTTGCCATTTTCTGCACTTTCTGCATTTCAGCTGCCTTCCCCATCCCTTTGTTGCTGTTCTAGACACTCATATCCATTTCCCTTGCCACTTCGTTGGCGTTTTGACCAGCAGAAACACCCCTCTGCAACTCTAGCTGCTATTCTAGCTATTTCGAACCACTTTCCTGCCACCTAACCATTGTTCTAGTCCTCTTCTTGTTGCCATCATCACTGACAGCCGTGTGACATCAATATCTGTTGCACACTTGTTGTCTGGAACCCATGAAACTGTCGCCTTGTTGTTTTCTGGTAGCTAACCGACTCGTCCACCATCCCGCCAGCTTCCCGACCCTTACCAACCACCTCCACCTCCCCTTCATCCAACCCTAGCGGGAGATAATGTGTCGTGTCTATTGTTATTTTCTATTTCTGTTGGTTGTTTGTAACTTCCTATTTGAAATTTAGTAATAATATCTACTTTCCTATTATTGTGCGGGTTAACTAGATTATCATTAACACTTTTTTAGTTCTTGATCTAGGCATGTCTTTTTGAAATGAACACAAATAAATCTTTTCCTTTCTTTTGATTTAGATTTTTATTGATTCTTGGAGTTTAGTTCCTTTTATTTTTTTGATCGTGGCAAAACACTGTACATTGTGGCAAAACATTATCAAAACTTTTTTTTTTCTTTTCTTTAATTTTGCTTTGCTTACTTTTATTTTTATTTTATTATTTTATTTTTTTAATTTGGGGGTTGGTTGAATGGAATTACGAGATAAATAATTCTGGGGAGTGGTTATTTGGGGAAATAGAGGATGCCGGTGAATAATGATTTTAGTGATAAAGATTTGACTTGGAGGCATTGAAGAGGCATTAGCGGAAGTTGATTGATGATGCTCTATATGATTTAGTAGTTATAAAATGGGAGGAGTTCATCCACATTGAAGGTAGTTCATCTTGACCTATATCAACTTTTATTATTCAAGAAATAGAATATGAAATTAGCTCACTATAAGAAGAAGGAGAAGAAGAAATATATTTGGAAGATGAACGATATTTTCTTGAATTTTTTCTTGAAAGTGAAAAGGATTATGTGAATGAAAAAGAAGATGATGACTAATATATTCCCTTTAATTTGCTTTGTAAAACTTGAGACATTAAGCAGTTAAATTTTGCTTTGTTATGAATTAAATGTGTTTTTATGCAATTTAAACGTTTCAAAATTTTAAAGCAAACAGCTATTCAATTTAAAATTTATAATAATTTTTTATGCATGGTAGAAATCATTAGAATTTTCAATTTGTAGGTTCATCTTAAAAATTTATTTTCAAGTTAGCTCTATGCATCACATTTCTTTTCTATTCTATATCATTTTTTTAGCCACTTATTAAATGCTCCTTTTTTTATAATTATTAATTATTGCATCATTACATTTATACTTTTATACAAGTTATGAGTGCTTTATTTGATAAAAGCGAGAGAAACAATTGCACATCACATTGAGCTTCGTACTTTGAACACATTGCTCTTAGCTATTATCTCTACTGTTTTTGAGATTTAGCCTGCTGGCTCAGTGTTCGTAAGAACTACAGTTTGTTCCTTCACCATGACTGATCTCCACCAAGCCTAAGAATCTATTTTAACTGACAACCACAGAACGCCATCCCTTTTCACCAATTCCAGTGGCCACAAAAAAAGGAGTATGCATTTACTGTTACCTTGATTAATCTGTTTCAGCACCACATCTGCTACCACCTACCTGAGTTTTGATGCAAAAGACCTGTCGTGCACTGAAACTTAATGTCACTTTCATTGAGTATTTGGGAGGCTGAGTAGCATTCTGCGAGCAGCAGTTTTACATTAATAACGTCAATGACCTTTCAGAGAAGGCATTCTACGAGCAGTAGGTTTACATTAATAACATCAATAACCTTTTAGAGAGATATGATGGGGGTGGAGGTGTGGTATGCTTATTGGATGGGAGATGTTGGCAATTTCTGTGAGGGGATGTGGCGGTTTGGGTAATCCTTGTGGAAGTATATATTTTGCAATTTACGAGAAGAAAGGTCAATGGATAGAAGATGGGAGAAGGAGAAGAGGAATCGGATACAACTTAAGATGACAACGAATCATGCTAAGTTTCATTTTATTGTATTAATTTGAACTCATTATCACATTCCCTTCACCTTTTTATACATCGTACATCTTACAGATAAAACTAAATAATCAAATTTACCTAAAGTGATGTATTTCCGATGTTGATTAAAATAGAGACAGATAGAGGCTAAGCATAATCCTAAACCAATAAAAATATCGTGATAACTCACAAAATATTATGGCATGATGCTTAGTCCATATTTATTCTGTCTCTTTTCATCAAGTGTCCTAAACTCTCAATTATTTATCGGTGGAATAAATGAATAGATATTAAACAATCCCTTTTTTTTAAGGCTGAAATATCTATGTTTCAAGTTAAACATAATTTAATAAGTATTTTATATTTTTTCCCACTCGTTTTAAGTGTGCAACCTTTTGAAACAAAGAGTATGAAACAGACATCTGTCAACTAGTTGCTTTATTTTTTTTAAAAAATTATGATGCAGATATCATACATAGAAACAAGGATGAAGTCCAATGGTATCAAATTTTTTCTCACTCAATCTCCTAGACACTTCGAAGGAGGTGATTGGAATCAAGGTGGTTCATGCAGGCGTGTGCAACCACTTGCGGCAGAAGAAGTGAGTGTTTTCTGTTCTTTTACTTCTGACAGTGATATGCTATGATTTAGACGAACCGTTGATTACGATTTGAATGGTATCTTAAATTGCAAACACAGTTGCCTTCCATGTTTCTTTAGAGGTGTCATCAATACTCTTGATTAAAATTTAGGAAGATTTACATACATGCCACTCAATTCTTTGGTATTTACATCTCTATCAACTTAACTTCATTTTTTACATACATATTGCCATATCTATGCATGAAAAGCTGTATTTCACTTTTCAGAAGTAAATACCACCATTTTAACTTGTACAAGTTGAAATACACCTTTTCATGCATAGATAAGGTGGTATAAATGTAAAAAGTAAAGTTTAGATGTTAGCTATGTAAATACATAGGAATTGGGTGGTATGTATCTAAATGCCTCTAAATTTTTTCAATAATTGTGATAAATTACAATTTGATATTTTGTTAGTATTGTAATTATCACGATGCACTTTTGATAAGTTTATTAATTATTCCGAATAATGCCAGTAAAACTAAGTATTGATTCTTTTCCATGTGATGAAGTCATCAATGTAGTGCGAAAGAGTTAACAACAAAGCTTGTATGTATGTGATACGATCAGATGTCAAAATCGACACGTTTTTCCATAGTAATTAGGGAAAATATAAATTTTTATTGTAATAATCCAAACAACTCAACTAGAATATTAAAGATAAACAACTACAATTCGATAGGTAGACGATCTTTCTCAATTTTTAGTATTCATGAGGTAGGAAATCTCTCTCAAACCCTAAATCTAAGACTCATAACTCAATCCCATGCATAAACGCCTAGACATAACAAGCCTATTTATATTCAATGATGATATTAATAAGAGACTAAGTTGCCCTTAGGTATACAAAAGACAAATTTGCCCTTGGGCTAGGCGCTAACGTAACAATACTCTCCCCCAAAAGTCACATTTTTCTCAAGTTAGAAAAAGTGAGCGTTCCTCCTCCCCCATAACTGCCTTTATTTCTTTATTCTCTGCCTCATTGTCATGCACTATGAGAACTTGTAATTTTTTATCATTGCAACGGTGTCCTGGTTAAATTTATCGTCACACCAAAAACATAACCTCTTTGCTCGCTTCTCCCGAATCTCTGTATTTGTAAGACGCTTGAGTGTTCCACGATCATGGTCCATTATTAATGTTCCGTGCAACCTCCCTCTGGTTCCATTGTTTGAGCTTTTAGTATCGTTTTGGTTGTAGCAGTTTGGTACGACGTTTCATATTTGTTGCTTCCGCTAGCCTTTTTCATCTGATTCTTGTGCTCTATCGTATGAGCTAGCTCCACCGTCACCCTTAATCTCCGCAGCCTCAATGGCTGGAGTGGTGCCCTCATGAAATTTCTCTCTTGTCTTGTTTCAGAAATCCCCCTCAGCTATTTTGACAATAGCTCAAATCTCTCATTGTATTCCATGACAGTCCATCCCGAGTCATGACATAGAATTGCTCGTGTAGGTCACCTTTCCGAATTGCTTGGAAGTGTTCCAACAAACAATCCTTGAATTCCTCTCACGAATAGATCGGGTATCTAGCCTCCTTTTACTGAAATCAGGCTAGACTTTCACAACGAAGTATTGCACCGCCTGATACACCCACCTATGTGTGTCTTCTCCCTCAAAGATCGTCATCTTCAACTCCATAACTCTTAACATCTCCACCCCAACTTTCCCTTCTTCCATTGTATTCCCCCATGTATCAAGGGTAAAACTCGCTCCTTCGATCGTAACCATATCCCCTCCCTGCTTCTATTCATTCTTCTTTGCGCTCCTCCATACCTCTTGCATAATCTCTTCTCCATGTTTCAACCCAATCATCTCCATCAGAAATCTCTAATCCTGTTGATGTTTTCCTCATGTTCCTCATGTTTGTTCTCTTTTCCTTTCGATTAACACGGGGAGCTTAGAACGCATGGGGCTAGAAGCCCCCCGAACCATAGCGAGGCGGATGCGATTCACGAAGATGGGAGGGATTCGAGAAAGCAAGATAGTGAACTATTGAATGCCGCCCTTCCTTTGGTTCCCTTTTGCATATAGGAAGTATGTTTATGGATTTTTCTTGCCTCCCCACCCCTTCTTTTAGTGTGGGAGTTTTCTTTATCTTTCCTAATTTTCTCCTGTGATAGTCTATAAATTATTGTTTTCTATTTGTAAGGGACAGGTTTTTGCTGTGTTTGCTTTTAGATTTTGTGTAGTGTCCTTTTTCCTTTTGAAGGATTGTATCGGAGGAGATGATGGTGCTCTATCTGTATCCTCCTCCAAGGTTGTGTTGTGTCTTTTCTTTTTACCATTCCTACTCCTCTTCCTCACTGCAGCAGTTGTTGGCCCCCCATCCTTCATCCCCACACTCAGCCACCCCCAACTGCTTACTCTTGTTGTCCAGCTCCCCGTACATCACCCCACCCTTCAACCGCCTTGTCCCTGCAGTCCAACAATGCTGTCCCCCTCCCATCTTTCATCCCAGCCTTGGTCACCGCTGTTCTGTAGCAAAACCTGCTACCCAACCCTCTATAATTGTTGTCCCTGCAGTTATGCACCTTCCCCTAATTGCCACCAGCATTCCTTTGTTGCTACCACCCCTACCAACCATCCCGACCCACTTAGTCGACCTCTATTGCCCTTGGAATGTACCTTAGATGTGCTTGTGTCTTTCATGTTTTGTGTTGTTGTTTTCTGTTATGTTGTGTTGTAACCCTCTCTTTACATCAATAAAAGTTTCCTTTGTGTTTTCCTTCGAATTTCATACTACTTCTGGTATCGTTGATTTAGCCAATAAATCTTTGGCCAACCCTTGAACTATTGGCAGGGCATTGAATTGCATCCCAATAAGCTTCTTTATCATCTCTCGAATTTCCCCCGTGTTATTGAATCTGCCCTCCTTTCGGTTTTCCATGAAAGTAAACTTATCTTCTACGGCGGTGAACCTTCTTCCATCTCATATCTGATTTGACTTTTCTCTTCCTCTAATTTTTTCTCCAATTTATCTATTTTCTAAGCTGCCATTTTTCCCAAAAAAAATTTTTGATCACCAAAAGATGAAAGCATCTGTACGCTATTCGACGGGCTAACGACTGAAAATTCCGGAATTTCAAATTTGGCACTATAGAAAATGACGTAGTGCAGTCACTCTATACACAACAATCCCATCGTTGCTTACCAGAATCGCAACTGTACCGCACGAGGCACGCCGCAATCCCGCCGGTCTGCTTATAGCAAGCTCAAGCCGCGACTGAATGACATGAATGTAAGTCGCAACCTCATCGGCTCCCCATCATCTCAGCTCTCACGGATTGAGTCGCGATTAAAGCTTGCGGTCCCTATTTGTCATGATCTTCAACACTTACTTTTCACGGGGCCTTGGAGCACTGGACGCCACGATCCGCAGCAACCTCAGCTCGAGACTTCGTTGCGTTAATGTAAGCCGCGATCCCGTCGGTCCAAGAGACGTAAAACACAATCCCTTCTTTGGCTTCCCCTGGGCAATCCAATCTCTGTACGCTGCAATCCTTTGTGTCATCTTTTACATTGTAGGGTTCGGTCAAGCGTGGTGATCTCCCAAAATTGTCGCTCTGATATAAATTTGATACGGTCAGACATCAAAATCGACACTCTTTTCTACAAAAAATAAGACTAACACAAATTTTTATTGTAACAATTCAAACAACTCAACAAGAATACAAAAACAAACAACTACAATTTGAGAGGTAAGCGATCTCTCCCGATTCCCACAATTCAAGAGGTAGGAAATTTCTCACAAACCTTAAACCTAAGAGTCACAACTTAATCTCATGCATAAACCTAAACCTAGACATTACAATCCTATTTATATCTAAGAATAATAATAATAAAAGACTATATTACTCTTAGGCGTACAAAAGACAAATTTGCCATTAGGCTAGGCTCCAACGTAACGATATGCTTAAGTGGCTTTTCATTCTAATGATCTGAATTATGGTCACTAACTGTTATCTGACTTTTGATTTGTGGTCTAGCTTCTTTCTTTTGCTATAGTTAAAGTCAATAAAATGCTAATTGGTAGTAAGAATACGATATATGACCTTAGTCTAGTAATTGTAAGTTCTTATCCCCTCTTTGATGAGATAAGAACTATCTGCAACTTTGTTTCCCTTGGTGCCTATTAGTAGCGGAGAATATGATACTGAACTGTACTATTACTAGCTTTGATAAACTGTAGCAAAAAATTCATTCATTTTGTTCTTAATAGGAAAATAAGCTATTTCAGCATTCCAAAATACGAACTTCAATTTCAAACATAGCTTAGGCCCTTCTTGGGATACTTCTTCTTTTTTTTGTTTTTTTGTAAAAAAATTAAAAATTTATAAAAGTATTTGTTTACTTATTTTTAAAAACAAATTGATTTTTTAAACAGAACATAAAATAAACTTGATATTTTCTAATATTTTGAAAACAAAAATTTTCTCGCTCGACCCTTCCTCCCTACTTGCAATGCATGTGTGTTATATTTGGCCCGTTTATCTTGCCCTTTTCCTTTCAGGGTTGACAACAATTGAAAAAATTCAAGTTTAGAAGAAGAAACTAGTGCAACGTTAGTGTCAGCCCTTGCTATCAAACTTGCCAGATTGATAGTGATAGCTTTGTGCTTCATATCTCACAGGCCACCAAATTTTGTGGTGTGTTATATTTGGCCCGTTTATCTTGCCCTTTTCCTTTCAGGGTTGACAACAATTGAAAAAATTCAAGTTTAGAAGAAGAAACTAGTGCAGCGTTAGTGTCAGCCCTTGCTATCAAACTTGCCAGATTGATAGTGATAGCTTTGTGCTTCATATCTCACAGGCCACCAAATTTTGTGGGATTTGTAGTGGCGCCTCAACACTCCATAAAAGCCCCTTAGCAACCGTTTGCCAGAGTAGGCCTTCCCATCGAATTCGTTGGATTGATAATGAAGCGTTGATGCTTCAATTAAGTCCTCATAAGAAGCAGCGTTGCTAGAGAAGTCATTGCCACTAAATTAAGTTGGATCAATTCCTTTTTATGAAAGCATCTTCTGTTTTTAAACCTCTAATGAGTATTTTTAAACAATATTTGAATGATTAACCTGCAACCCAAACTTGCACAAATTTAAATTTGCCTGATCCTCATATGCAAAAGAGTTGATAGAAGAGTATGAATAAAATTTCTTTTCCCTCCAATAACAAACTTGCTTAGTATCCCACATGCAAATAGAATGGATATGCTGAATACATCTCTCTGAACTGCCAAGTGTGATAAGCAAAATCCATCTATTATTAGTTATCACCACAATGACTTTAGTAAGGGTATGAAAACCATAAGAAAATATTGCTTCCAAATTATTCAAAGAGTGAGTGATCATTTCACCAAATGTTAAAGAAGATGAGAAGTTTGTTTTTACTGGTTATATGAAAGGAGAGGCATCTCCTGACTCTAGTAGTTATTTGCATTAAATGTTTCCAAAATATAGATGCGTTTTGTTTCACTTTATGCGAAGGTAAGCCATATGAATTGGAACTGGGATGCTTCCAAATGACCTTGGTTTTACACATAATTTTAATAGTATTTAATTTTGGGTGTCCTAGACCAAATGTATGAATTTTTTTCTTTGTTCTATTTTAATGAAGAAAATTATTGATTATGGGTGAAAACTTTTTTCTCAAACACTTTGTGATAATAGTAGTTCTAAATTAATATTGGAGGTAGTTCCATATTAGAGGTGTTAAAAATTAACCTGATACACAATTCAACCCATACTTGACTCAAATAATCCGGGTTCAGGTTGACTTGAATAATTTTTGGGTCGTGTTTGAGTTAAGAATCTTTAACTGTTAAATTTTTTGGATCGAGTTCGAGTTTACTTGCCAACCCAAAATTGACTCAAAATCGACCTGCCAATCTAAAATGGATACAGAATTGACCCGCTAATCTAAAACTGACTCAAAATCAAATCGCCGACACGAAATTGACCTTAGATTGATCCAAAAATCAACCTGAATAATTGTTATGCCTTATGTTAGACGGGTTCTACAAGTCAAGTTCAGGTCAATAAATTTTGGTTTGTGCCAATTCGGGTGAGACTGGAACTTGATCTGCTTACCCGATTTGACACTCCTTTTCTAGGTTATAGATTTAACTAATTGAAATATACCAATAAAAGTGAGTAATTTTTATTTAATGCCACTTATCTAATGATGTATCTTATCAATCATTTTGTGGCAATCAAATGCTTTGAGTTTAATAGAATTAATAATGATGCCAAGATGATCCCATGGAAGAGTTATACAAAGAAATTCAAGGGTATGACTCATATATTGGCTAGATTGTGCATCGACTTATTTTGAGAAGCAGATCGCTGACTTTATGGGATTAGCACATATGTTGTTGGCTACATAGAAGATATTAAGTGTACTAGAGAGCCGCTTGATATAATTTGTGTTTGCTTTCCCAAAAATAAGGAGATCATCGACATATGTAAAATAAGTAATATTTTATTCAGTGCTCACTAAGCCAAAGTAATATGAGCTTTGATAGTTTGGTTCCATAAGCCTATAGAAGATATCCATTATGATAAAAAAAGATATGGTGAGAGTGGACGACCTTTGAAGGTGACATTTCTTCTCCTATTTTTAGAAATTGAATCATTAAAGTTTACAAATAAAAAGAAAATTAAATAGTACTATACCATAAATGATTAATAAACTTTTTTTTGGGTGGGTAAGTGTTACATAATGCATATGTTATTTGGATATTTTGAGCTCAATTAGATTCTTAATGGACTATGTTAATGAGAATAATATTGAAAATAATAATTATCTCTAAATAACTGAGAAGCACAATTTTCTCTATAAACTACAATTAAATTTGACCTTTATTTATATAATAATAATAATATTATTATTTTCTTAACCATAGTAATCCTATACACACACACACAAAATAAAATTAACACACCACCTTTTAAATCCTAACCTCATCATCTCCCTCTGCTCGAATGCCCCATCATCTCGCTCACCCGTTTCACGTGGAAGTTCACTGCACCGTTTGCCTGCGATCTTCGGCGAGCTCTACACCGAGCACAACAAACCTCGCGGGCCTCATGCTAGATCCTCCATTTTACCATAAATCTTGGTATGGGATTGGAGAAATTGAAGCTCATGAAGGTGAGTGAGAGGAAGTGAGAAAAAGAGGGTTACCTTCGTCCATTGATTTGGGTAGGAGCGGGATGGAAGGTGTCTACTGGAAGCTCGTCACACTATCTGCCTGAGAGCTCTGACAAGCTTTGCACCGAGCATAGCAACCCCACACAGGTCCTCATGCCAGATCCTCTATTTTGCCATAAATCCAAGTATGGGATTAGAGAAACTGAAGTTCAAGAAGGCCAGTGGAAGTGAGAGAAAAGTGACGTCTTCAATGGTTTTGGGTAGGAGTAGACGGAAGGAGGATAAAGATGGGGAGCTTCAGACACTTTGTACGCAATGATCCTGTTGCTGTCTTCCCAACTATTTTAAACCGGAATTAGAGTGCTAAAGCTCACCAAGGTAGGTGGGAGGATATGGGAGAAAAATGAGGGTTACTTTCATCAATGGTTTCAATTAGGAGCAAGGTGAAAGGAGGAGAAAGGTTGGAGTTTTGGTGGTCTTTCTATGCTGCAATCCCTTCATTACTTCCTAGCTATTTCAGATGGTAAATTTAATGAAAAGTGTTATTTTTTGTGCATTTTGCCTCAAATGTTTGGTTTCTTCTTCGACAAGCTTGATTGAATCGGCAAGCAAATAGAGGCTGGTGAGATCGTTTAACACTTTTAATTGAATTACAGTAGTGTAAATAATTGAAGTTTGGGTGCAAGATATGTAAAATTAATAGTTTTGAGTGTTATGTAAATCCCCCTAATTTTAATTTACTTCCAAATTAATCCTAGATTTAAAAAAAAAATTGGTATGATGCTTTTTTCTTGCCAATTTCTTGTCATTTGTGCGTGTCAAATTTGACTTTGTAGGGTTGTATGCATGTAAATTTTAGTTTTGCTTCAGTTCGGCTGATAGGTCAATATATGCTTCCTTGAGTATTTTCAACATTACGGTCATGTTGGCACAACCTATCTTTATGAATAAATGATGATTGCTCAATTTGAATGGAGATCGGTGCCTTTCTGTTTAGGTTCGGGTGAAATTACACTTGTCATGCTTGATTGGATGGCTTATGAGCCATGTATGTAGGTCAACTGGTTTACTTAAAATGCATTATGCTATTAGTGCTCTCCATTCAAGTCTTAAAGACATCCATCCATGCCCAATGATTAGTTAAATTTTTTGAGAATCACTACTGATGGTAATATTCCTCATATCAATGGAAGGGGATGTCGCCATCATCACTATTTCTATCAAATGTTGCGTGCAATTATAACAAATCATCTCTTGAATATTCCACTCATGTGTTAAAGTTTCCCCATCAAACATTAAATATTAGGAAAGTGTCAGGAACATTTTCTTTGACCAAATATCTCCGCTCAATATAGAGCCATTAGAGAAATACCCTTAAGATTAAAAATTAGCATCCAAGAGTTTTATATCCTGATGATTGGTACAGTTATAAATGATCATAACTGGAGGTATCATTGCCATTGAGGATTAAGAATAAGTCTCTAGGCTCAATAATACACTATCATCTTTTTTTTGAGATGATGAACATTATCAGAGTGAGTTTGTATCGAAGTGAACTTTTGCGTCCATCACTAAGTCTATTATTCCAAATTACTTAAAAATAATAAAATAATCAAATAAAATGTAATAGACTAAAACTTACTTAATAACTGTGCACCTTACATTGGGATTTGTGCCATTCGCCCACTCTCCACATTAAAGGGTAATAAATGTAAGTTTAACTAGATCTCACAAAATGCTAGTGGCATATCCAATTTATCCGTATGATTATTAATAATTGCTTATGGTTAATGACAGTCTTCTTTCAGACTACATGGCCATGCCTAAGATGTGCCTATGAACCATGATAGCAGGATGAAAGGCCAAGCCTAGATGTTTCTTAGCTACTAAGTTTATGAGTTATGAGGTATATGATGCACTTGATAGGGCATGATTTCCTTTGCTATCCAATTTTAACCTTGAAAATTCTTTTTAAGCAGCTTCCCTTTACAGGTCTATATGATTCTCATGGACAATATAACTCCTGGTTCCCTCATAGAACCTTGGATTAGATTTGATTGGCTTCCTCCTTCGACTAAAGTATGCCAGATAACATGAGAACCCAAGTTTACAAAATCATGAATCTTATTTTGGTTTATTATCATTCCCCCGACATTTTTTCTAAGGTAAGGGCACCAATCTTCTCTTCTTAATCCGTATCATTTAAATCAGATTATGCATGAATCCATCATGGAGCTTATGAAACTCGTTTTAATCAAACGTGCTCTCTCATAATTGAATAGGATAATTAATTACAGAGGATTGCACCCATGAGAAATCTCTGCATCATGAATTTCAAGTTCTTTATGAAGGTAAAATATTTAATTGGTGCTTCATCTACTCTTTAATCTATCTTATGAAAATTCAACCTGAACAATAACTCGAATGATGTATATGCAGAGTTGAGTGGAGGCGTTTTAGGATAAAGTTGATAGCTGAGTGACTGGATTTTTAAGCTAAGGTCAGCCTCAATTGACTTGAATAGGCTTTAGTTGCAAGTTTATTTACTTTAACACATTCACTATCACAGATCATGGTCTTCTGCACTTAGCGTGCTCAACTAACAAAATTACCTCTTTAAAAGAAAAATAAAATAAAACTAACGTTATTACATTTCTACTCAACTCGATTGGAACGCACTATTAAAGAGGGCATCGTAGAACTATGTTGATTTCACAGTAAATCTGAATTAGATTCCTTATTTTGTGCAGTCTGCAACATAATAAGTATAACGAAGCTTTGTTTTTTTGACTTTGGGTGGACTTCAGAGTTTCCTTGGTTTCTCTTCATGTATTATAGAGATATGTGTGATAAAGCTAGAAAACATAGTGATAGTTTTATTTAAAGTCCCTGGAACTTCATCTTCATTCAGAAGCTGTAATTTCAACTGTAAATTATATTTGTTGTTTATATTTAATCTTTTAATCAGGTTGAAGATTTTTTTAATTTGGAAAGAAATGGAACGAATGTGGAGGTTCGCTTGGTGAATCAACATCTCTTGAAAGCCCTAAAGGGGTCCAACTTTCTCATACTTGATGTAACTCATATGAGCGAGTTTAGGGCAGATGCCCATCCTTCAACCGCAGGAGGTAAGAAGCACGAGGACTGTATGCATTGGTGCCTCCCTGGATTAACAGACACATGGATTGATTTGCTCATGGCTCGTTTAGAGAATTTGGAGTTTTAGTGGTTTTAATTATTCTTTGATTTTTATTTTTTTAAATTTTAATTTTTTTCTTTAGCTTGTAATTATTATTTTTATGTAGGGGCATTTATTTTGTTGTAAAAGTAGATGTAGTGTATTTGGAATAATTTGTAGATGGTTTGATGTAAAATAAATATAAGAGTTTATATTTTTGTGTTTAGTTTGAAGAAAAATAAAGCTAATGTAAAGCACGAGCAGCGTTGGCAGGCGGCGAGTGAACAAATAGTGACCAGCAGGCATCGGCGGTGGCCAACAGCGTGCATCAGTGGTCTGCAATTGGCCGACGCCTGATGACTAGCAGTTGCATCAAATATGAAGAATATTGAATGTATGGACCACAGGTAACTCCGAATATACCAAAATTTAACATAGCATTTCATTTTTATCCAAACAAACCCTGTGTTTCATTTACACCACACCGCAAATTGAGCTAACCATATAGTCTCCTGTCCTGATTAATTTTTGAAAGTTATTTAAGGCTTATATGAGAGAGATGTGAGTAGAATCATGTGGATAATTTACAAAATAGTTCATGTTATTATGTTTGTTTTATTTTTTATAATGAGTATAATGCTGTAGCAAGCTAAGCGTAAAGCTAGAATCTTTTCTCCAGGCCAGAACTTACAGGACGAAAGAGCTCAGTATTAGTGACGTCTGAAGTGAAATAAATTTTTAGTATTGAAGGTGAAATTTTATTTATTTATCGTTTCTCATTTGTTTGATTGAAGTTTTTTTTAAATGTTTCATGAAATAGTAAATTATATTAAATTCTTATTGTAGGCTTTGAAAATTGGATGTCCTAGACTCTCTTTGTTGATGAGAGTTTTATTTATGGATATTGCAGATCGAAGGCAGATTGGATTGTAAATAAGACACTACATGAAGATTTTGCCCTCATTTTGTGAGGATTTTTTAATTGATGTTTGAGGTTTCTCATATGGGCAAGTCCTTATGGTTAATTACCTCTCAATGATGAGAGCATTTTTCAAAGGCTAGTCATGAAAAACTGAGTATTCATCGTATGGTAGCAGAAGATATAGGGTTTTAATTGTAAAATTTCTTACTTTGCGCTTAAAGTGGGTGTTAGGGAAAATGGTAATGAACTTGATCGAGATCCCATATTTTGTCGACTCAAGTCATCGTTATCTCTTATTTATTTAACAAGAGAACGTAGTTGACCCAACTAGATTGAAGGATCATTGTCAACAATCATGAGTTATGTCGCTTAAGAGATTCTTGTAGATATGATATGATTCTTTATTTAAGATAGCAAATTTAAGTTGATACCAGCTAACATAAGATTTTGTGTCAAACAAATATATCATAATGGTTCACAACAAAAGGTAGAAAATTATTGAGGAGCATATGTGTCGTAGCTGTAATTGTAATATAATTGTCATTTGATAGAAATTACCCTCGTAACCATCACTTTTTATGGAACCTCTGAAGCCAAAACATATGGACTGTTGACTCGGGTCACATCCTTTCTAGTGTGAGCTTACTTTGAGTGTGAATATAATGTTATATTCGATGTGATATTTGTTCTTTGTGACCTGAAGTCAATCAAAAGTTTGAATTTTTGACAACTATTGCGGAGAGTGGATGATATTTGTTCTAATGATTTAATTTAACTTGAATACTTTGGTTAGTTACTTAGAAAATTTAATTTACAATTAACTCATTCGATTTAAAAATTCTATCAACTCGGCCATCATGAGAGATTTTGGTATTTGAAATATTTATGTTTAATTTTTTTTTTGAAAATTTGACACTTATCAATAAAATATTATTCTTATCAACTCTAATGTTAAAGAGGATGATCAAATTATGTGATGTGGATTTGCAAATTTTTATATATATTATCTAGATATTATTAAAACTTGTTACATTTGTCAACTCCAGCCCTTAAGAGGAGAGTTGTTAGATTAGTTGATGTTTACAATCCCAGTTGTTGAATCCAAATATGCATATAAATTATGCTCAAGGAATAGAGTTTAGAAAACCGAGAGCGAGGGAGAAAGAGAGAGAGAAAGGAGTGACAAGACATTTGCCCCCGGCGGGGCAAAGCGGGGCAAAGTAGAGCTATTCCTCGGGCTCTCAAATCCATTTTTTTATATTGGAAAAGTTCTCGAGTCTCTGGACAAAAGAAAACATAATTAGAAGAGTTTATATATAGGTGTTTAAGGGGAAAAAAAAAGGTAAAATATAATTGTTGGATATTTCGATCATCCGGAATTTTCGATCCCCCTGGAAATTTTGGTAATTTTTTGTTTGCCTTGATACTTCAACCGCCTAAGATTTTCAGTCTGTTGAATATTTCGATCACCTGGAATTTTCGGTCGCCTGGACATTTTTTCCTTCTGAATTTCGACAGTCTCAAATTTTTCGGCCGCCCTAATTAATTGGTTGCCTTATGTTTCAATTGCCCGAAAGTTTCGGATGCATGGATATTTTGATCGCCGAGAATTTTTTGTTGCCTAGATATTTTGGCCTTTTGAATTTTGATCGTGTGAAATTTTTCAGACGCATGGATATATATATATATATATATATATATTGATATTTCAGAAGCAAAAATTCATTTAAAAATAGAACAAAAGTTTAGATACACAATTCACTTTGTAGTGAGTACCGAAAGTGCCAAAGAAATATAAAAAAATTAATAAAATTACAAGTAAAATAATGATGATATTATTTTTAACATTAAGGCGATGTATGTCTCGTCATAAACTGTCCTTCAATTTTGTGATAACTTTCGATAGTGAAATCAATCCGACTGTTGGCCCATCGGGAGAAGTCATACTTTTCTGTGAAGCTCCGCGACCATCTTGATCTGAAAGAAGGGGAGGCTCGGTGCTTCAAGCGGCAGTGTAAGAAGGAGTGCAACGAGCAGGGGGCTTCGCGAGCGGGCTTGATGCTTCGAAGGGGATCTTCAATTTGTGATGCGTTCGAGAGCAAGGGGGCTTCACGAGTCGAGACGCTAGAACCTCCTTCAGCTTCGCTAGAGTAGCAAATGTTTCGCGGGGCAAAGATTGAAATTTCTGGATCGGTAAAGTGGGTCGTAGGGTTGATCCTGCTGCCCCGCATTTTGTTAAATTCGCGTCTGTTGGCCACAAACTCTTAATTCAAATGTCGATGAATTCGAACGGGTCATGGTTGGGGGCCACGCTGCACGAAAAAAGAGGCCCCCATGTATATATATATATATATATATATATTATATAAATGAACCATTATGTGAAAATTTATTCTTAATATAGATCTATAAGACCATTTAAAAAAGATTGTTTATTTCCTCTTTCATTAGTCTAATAAACATTATTTAGCTTAATTGCAAACATTTATTTTTTGATTGATTAATTCTATCCATATATGCTGTGCTATGGTGCTTAAATTGTACTATATATATACTTTTATTATTATATTAAACTCGTGCATTGCACTCTATTTCATTACTATCATTATGTTACAAAATTTCAACTCCATTCTACAACATTACAATCACAATGTTCTAGATCTTAAATTGCTATGTTATAGTTATTGTGCTGTACCCATTATGTTATTGTATAAAATCTCATTTTATTGCATGGCGATTATTGCTTTGTAGCTATGCTATATCTATCGTGCTACTGTAAAATCTAGCCATTTTTTGTTGAAAACATATGCAGTCTCTTCGGTTTGAAGGAATTGATGGAGGAGAAATTAAAAAGCAAAGAAAAACAACAAACATAATTCAATTGAGTTTTGTTTTCATGTAAATGCATTTAATGAAGAATAATTATTATGTGATTTTGTTATCATTATTATTATTTCTTAAGTTTATAAACTTAATTTATGTTGCATGCAAGTCGAACATATTCGAGTTGTGCCTGAATCTGGAGGTCTTCTACTCATCCGTACTAAGTGTCGCTGCCTGAAAACTTTATGTTCAGCAACGGAGTGTTTTCAGAACGTCTCTGAATGTAGTATCGCAAGAATCACAAATTTTTGCTCTTTCAAAACAGGACCATGAGGCCCATTCTGATTATAATAATGACCAAGTGATTATTAAAAATAAATAATTGCCTATATATATATATATATATATGCATTTAAGTGATCAATTGCCTTCCACATGGCCAGCATTAACCAACAATGATGCATCAATAACTAAATATTTAACCGTTATTTGTTATTTCAAATTGAGCAAACTAATTTTAATAATAATAATTTAACTGTTGATGAAGAAGAAGAAGAAAGAACATAAAATAAAAGAGAAAAAGATAGAACCACATGGAAAAATATAATAATAATGTTCACAAAAGCACAAGTATGCACACAATTAGCTCGTTGAGCCAAGCTGCACCACACTCAGCCAGGACTTCACAGATTGAATCCCTCACTGAGTGACATATAATAAGGATCAGATAATTAGAAAAAAAAAAACATATATAATGATAAAGAGACTTAGGAGGCCATAGATAATGCTTCCTGATATCAAGAAATTTCTTACCATGCTTGAATTTCATGAGTTAGTTTTTTGTTCTGAATATAAAAACTAACTTATGTAAGAAATTTCTTATAGGATTTCTTGCTTCTGGTACAAGCAGCACGCTTAGGGTCTGTTTGGGGCAGTTGCAGCTTATTGAATAATTTGCTGATAAGCTATGTTCTGTTTGGGACAACTGCAACTTATTGAATAATCTGCTGATAAGCTATGTGTGATTACTATTATAATTTTTTATTTTTTTTTGGAAAAGTTAGATCGCTGTCAAAAAGCTGTCGTCGCATCTAGATGTGTGCGGTGCTGAAGTTTTCAGCGTTTTGAAAACGAATAAGCTGCCAAAACATAGTTTAGCCAAACAGTACATGTGCATTTTAAAAACGCCACTGTACCAAATAAACTGCCCTAAACGGGTGGTTAGCCTTGGACCTCCATGTCATCCTTATGGGTTAAACAACCTAGAGAGAGAGAGAAGAGAGAGAGGGAGAGAGAGAGAGAGAGAGAGAGAGAGAGAGGTAAAGATGAGAAGATAAGAAAAATGAAAGAGAATGGTGGGTCTATGGAACAATAATTAGGGCGTGCTGATCTCACTCACATGCAAAAAAGCCAAGCCTGACACACAACACATGCAGCTGCCTAGCATCCCACATGCACAAAGTTCCACTTTCCTCAACACATATACATATCACCACATGCAATTAACCCTAACCCTAAAGTCATCACAAAGTAGAGGAATAGATACCAAAGCTATACAGTCATAGTAAGGAAGTTAAGATAATTAATGAACGTTGGAAATATTAGGGGTTCAGTGCAAGGAGAGGAGGTGGTGGTGGCGAGGGCAGGAGAGGAGGTGATCGTTGGTGAGGCCGGCCGCTTGCATGAAAGAATGGATGATGGTCGGGCCGACGGAGCGGAAGCCGCGGCGGACGAGGTCTTTGCTTATGGACTCCGACTTGGAGGTCTTGGGAGGGATTTTCCGGCAGGATTTGTAACTTGGGTCGAGTGGCTTGTGGTTGACAAAGTTCCAGAAATATTTGTCCAGAGAACCGAAGTCCTTGGTCACCTGCATGTAGGATATCTAAAATTAAATATAGATAGGGCTAAGAATTTAGCTCCGAGATTCTTCAAGTATCTAAAATTGGTTCGAATTTTGGCTAAGATCGAAATAAACAAGTCGAGCTATGAGTCATTACTATGGATCAAATTTCTTTGAGTCGACTTCAAGCCATACAAGAATCTATTGAAAGTATTCATTATTTATGCTATTTTCATTGTTACGTATGAATATTATATTAACAGTTAAAAAGATAGTCATATTAAACTGACCCAATTGCTTTATCCAATACTAGAAAGAGATAGAATGCTAATGAGGCAATGAAGCGACTGCAGAGCAAACGTCTATTGAATCCCAAGATGCAATAGACAGCCGCTTTTAAGATACTTCTGTATTGTTAAATGATAATGTTTTTTTATATTTTCTGTTAGCAGATTGATATAATATCATTTTATAATAATATATAATTTAAAATTATTATAATTCTATTAATCTTAAAGTAGAAAATTTTGATGTATTATTCCATTAGAAAAGTACTCTGAGTAACAAAAGCATCATTTAGCTGACAGCATACCATGTGATGAGATGCCTTTCTTGTTTTATGATTTTCTCCTTTGCAAAAGTAAATGTATTTTTAGCATGTTG
>NW_018164536.1:6001127-6012807 GCF_001263595.1 Phalaenopsis equestris
TAACTTAATATATATATAAGAAAAATCAAGCTCTGATTGTTAGAAAACTACAATAAATTTTAGTTAAAATACCTCAAGAATTCTGTTAGCATTGTCTACTACGCCTCGGATCCTCCCCTGCTCAATTCCGTAGTCTAAGCAGATTGAGCTAATCTGTCTTTCTGTGAATTTTGCCACCTCCTCTGCTTCAAACCCAGCGAAAGCTTCACTGTAACAGAAGATAAAACAAAAAAAAATTAAACTTTTACTTCCATTGAGCCAATTACACAAACAAACAATACATATATGCAGCCTTTTTCACCTGTATTTCTTTCTCTTCTTCAATATAGTGGTCCAATCCAGTCCTACTTGAAACCCACTCAGTACTAACAACTCGAACAAAATTCTACAAACAAAAAACATGTAAAAGAGGCCAAAGAAAGTTACCATCTACTAAAAGTTTACTACAATAGAAAAATGTAAATGATCCATATTTTCCTAAATTTCATTTATAATGCAGGGCTAATTTGTCCTTTCATGGATAAAAGAGAAAACTTGGGCCTTAAAAATCAATTAAAAAGAAGCCTTTTTAACTTAGCATCCCAATCCAATATCAATTCTCACAAACAAATGAGAAGAGGAAACAAAGCTCACTTGTCATCATGAACAGGAACACCCCATTCCTCATCATGGTAAGCCACATAAAGAGGATCTGTAACATAGCAGAAGAACCAAAATTACATTTTTTTTTTTTTCGCTTAAATAAAACAGAGCAGGAAAACGAACTGGACATTTGATTCCTCCAACCTGAATTAGATGTAATAAAACTGCATCTCTTCTCCTCCTGATTCACCTCCCCATTACTCACTGAATCAACAGCCACCACTTCACTCTGAAGCTTCGCCGCCGTTCTTCCATACTGCGCAACCCGCAGTTTTCTCTGCTGCTTCATCAGAAACGCTTGGTCCCTCTGCGCCGCCGCAATGCTTCCCGCTGCAGCCATGGTCTCCAAACCTTGAATTCCCCCTGCAAAAACTTTTTTTGATTTCTTTCGGACAACGATGGGCTGCTTTGCGGCGGACTTTGGGGTGGGTGGCTTCTCGCTGCTTGAAGTAAGCCAGTTAGGATCATTCCTTCTCTTCAAAACTGTTTTTGATGAAGGAGAAGTTGGCTTTTTGGTGTATTTAGTTGGGTCGGGTGAGGCGGAGTGGTGGTTGATGGTTGGCTGGAGGGCCGGCCGGCCGTCGATCTTGGAGTTGCACATGGTGTTGCGAGGAAGGGGTTAGGATGGAGAGGGGAAGGAGGGAGGGGGTGTATAAATATGGAGATGGGGGGAGATGGTGGGGACGGATTGGGGTTGGAGGAGTGGGGAAATGGTAACATGGAGGGGATGGGATCTAGCATAGGAGGCTTGTGAGGGGCGGAGTGATTCCACGAGAAAGGTGCCAGATTGTGACCGTTGGATTTACCTTAACCAAAATTTAAAATTTGGAGAACTTCCTTGCTTTCTTTCAACGTCATCTTTGGATTATTTTATGTTTATAATTATCATCAAATGTGAAATGACTTACAGGGCATATGCATTTATGTGCGATGCAATACATTTATCATGCATTGAGTGAATTATTGGTAAATGATTGTATTGTCTTCTAGATTTTGATCCAAAAAATTATTGGTAGGGTATTGGTTTTATTAGTATGATGGCGGTAGCTCAATTCTATGCTCTGATTATTTTGAACTCTAGTACTCGGGGTTTAGTTTGTGGTAGAGTGAACGCTGCAACTTAGTATCTTCGGAATCTTCACTTTATTTACGATCAATATATTATGTTTTCAAGCACTTAAAGACTTATTAGTTTAAGATTTTAGAAAATGTGAGCGCATTTTGCTTTTAAGAAGAAGTACTTGAACATTGGTCAAATCTTGTGACCTTTATCCATTATGTCGGGTTTTATTTTCCCAGTGACACGGGGCTTTTAAATAGCGTATTGATTTGAAGATTTGGGTTGTTCAAATAATCAAGCATGTCACTGAAAGTAGTAAACCACCTCGAAAGTTAGACATATGATTATTTAAATAAAAAAAATGTTGGATATCATCATTGTTCTGTGATTTAAATACGCCAGGTACTTCCCCTATCTAATCTGGAGACTAAATAGGTTTAGATTAGTTTTGGGGTCTTCTTCTTCATATAGGGATAAACCCCTATAGTTAATTACAGCTTAATCGATTTGAGCTACTTAATAAAACATTCAATTAAAATTGTTGTCTTATCCTCAAGAAGTTTAATCTTGTCGCTTTTATAGAAATGTTTTAATATTTTATTCTGACAATTTATTAGAATGCCAGGACTACATAGCATACAATCATGCATGAGCCTAAATTAGAGGATTTACATCGAAAATGTATGAACAACCTAGGAGTTCTAGGGTGAAGCTTACCAGAAGAGGTGAAGCTTCAGGGCCCTAACCTAGAAGAAGAAAAACATCCAATGCAATGAAGTAATAACCCTATCTGGAAAGGGTTGTCATCTAAAAAAACCTAATTGTATTGAAAACTATGCATAACCAATCTTGATGATGTAAGATAGGGTAGGATGTTATTTATTAGTAGTTATATGCCTTATAACTTGATTATAAATCAAGCTACATAGGCATGTATGGTAAGCGTAATGTCTCAAGACAAATGCAAATCTATTTTGAAATTTCAAATTCAAATGTTTTATTCCTCACCACACTCAAATGTTTAGCTTTAATTGGTGTTGAGTGCATCAAAGCAAGATGTGTAATGGGTTATGCATGTCCTTGATGATGAATGCATAGAAAGTCTGTTGAAAAGGGCAATCGATATGCATGGGAAAAACTCACTCTATAAAGTAGTGGTTCTCACGGGTCAAACCACCCCTTTTCGTCCAATGAGTAAGGGCTTGAAGACAAGGAATATGAGCAATATGTTATGCATATGCTTACAAATCATATTATCTCTCATATTCCTAAATTTAAAAGGAGTTTCTACTCAATTTTATTTTGGTGCCAATTGAGGTTGTTAGATGCATGATGCTTCTATGGTTGTGGATGCAGTGATTTAAGTGGTTTCGTTTTGGTGATGAGTGTCATTTTGAAAAAAAAAATAAGTTGAAGTAATTTAGGTTGGGCCAGAAGGTTTAGTCCTTAAGTGAGTTTATTGGTAATCCAGACAAAAGGCAAAAATGTGAATGTCGGCCTATAGTTTGGGGAGACCTATCGAATGAATGCAAACCAAATGACGGAATGGTTGTCAACCCTAACTTGTGTCAGGCTTGCCAACCGACATCATCCAAACTACCTTTGATGGTTTAGTTGAGGTTCATTATTTTCTTCGTGTTTTGTCTTCTTTTGGATGGTTCGAATATTTATAGTCAGCTGATCACAACGCTTCTTAACTCTACAAAAGAAAGAAGTCTCAAAGAAAAAGAACCTAGGTTACTTTAACATCTCATTTATTTATGTCAGCCTTGCAAAGCAGAGTTTGCATACCTTAATAACATGTAAAATAAATCTCGCCTTGCATTTTGTCTTCAGGGACCCTGCAAAATAGAGTTAGTATTAATGCATTAGTTTGATGAGTTGGTGCGGGCTCCCTAATCTACTTAGTTTAGAGAGGTGGTCAAGCCAATTCTAACTAGAAGATTCCAGTCAACAACCATGGGTTATGTCCTCCAAGAGATCTTCGTCTCCAAGTAGCAGGGTTAAAGTTGCGTTTGATGATCTTTGCTCATTAGGATTTCATTCAAGTTTTAGTGTTTTTTCAAGATTTTAAGGGGTTAAAAGTTTTAGGTTGCTTAAAATTTTTCAGTCGATCAAATTTTATAAGTTTTTTCTTATTTTTATTTTTTAAATGACCAGTCGAGATCCCATGGCTTGGTACTCCCGGGGTTATTTGGTTCGCGGTTTGATTTGTTGTGAGTGACTCAAAGGTACTTCCTTAGCAGTCATGGGTTACCTCCCTTAAAATTCCTTCTTAAGCCAAGTTGCACCTTATGGTTGAAGTTTAAGTTTTAATGATTTTTAGGGTGTGTTCTATGTTATGCCTTTTTATGCTTATTTTGCATTTCATCTTGTGTCATTTCTCATTGCGTTAATTGTGTTTTTATTCTCTTCATGGTAAATCAAACACTCCTTCACTCGATTTAGTTTGGTTATGGTTAACTTAGACTAGTCTGGATTTACTTTAGGCCGACTTGGGTCAATCCAGGCTTGGTCGGGTTGACCAGGTTTTGGTTAAGTTTATTTGGGCTAACCCAGGTTAACTTAGGTTGACCCAAACTTGATTTTAGTTGATTTTGGTTAACCGCAGTTAGGTTGGGTTGACCTAGATATGGTTTAAGTTTATTTGGGTTAACATGGGTTTGGACGGTTGACCTAGGTATGGTTTTAAGTTGATTTGGGTTAACTTAGGTTAAGCCGGGTTGACACATGCATGTTTTAAGATGGTTGGGTTAACCCAACTTATGTTTCATGTTGACTCAGGTTAACCCGAGTGAGGCCAGTTGACCCGAGTTGTTTGAGTTTAATTTGGTTGAGTCAAGTCTAAGTTATGTTAGACTTGAACTAAGTTTAGGTTGGTTAAACTTAAATTAAATTTTAGGATTTGGTTAAGTCAAGTCTAGTAGACTTGAGTTAGATAAAGTTTAAAATTTGGTTGTTTCAAGTTTAGGTTGGGTTAGACTTGAGTTAAGGTTTAGGGTTTAGGGTTTGAAATAGGTTGGATTAGGCCTAAATTGGGTTAGACATAAGTTGTATTTAAGGTTTGGTTAAGTTAGGTTATACCAAAATTAAGTCTCAATTAAATAAGGTCTAATTTAGGTTAGACTTAAGATATGTTTAAAATTTAAGTTAAGTTAAGCTTGGTTTAGGGTTGGACTAACCCTATGTTTAAGTTTAGGATTTGAAACTTGAGTTAAGTTGAATTAGGTCTAAATTAGGTTGGACCTATGTTAGATTAAGTTTAAATTTTGGTTGAATTAGGTCTAGGTAGAGTAGACCTGCATGGGATTGGGTTTATTTGGGTTAGTTCTAGGTTGTGTTAGACCTAATTAAGGTTAGAGTTGAATTGGACTAGGTCTAACTTGGGATACACCTAGGTTGAATTTAAAGTTGAGTATAACTTAAATTAGGTTTAGATTGAGTTTAGACTGATTTAGGTCTAGTTTAGGCTAGACCTGAGTTAAATTTAGAGTTGAGTTTATTTTGAATTAAGCCTAAATTGGGGCTAGTTCTAAGTTGAGCTTGAAGTCACTTATGTTGAGTTAGATTTAAGTTGGGTTAGACATAGATTGAATTTAAGTTTGAATTGAATTGGGTTACACCTAGGTTGAATTTAAACTTGGTATATTAACGTTAAACTATAATGATGAGGGTAACCCTCTTCAACTAATTTAATGTTTCATTAAGAGGTAGTTCTTAGGTTTTCTAAGTTGATTTTTTTGTGCTTAATTTAAGTTTAAGAGACAATTTGGGCTAAAATGCAAAATTATAATTTTACAAATCTACCCCTAATGTTCTAGCTTCGTTTTTAAATTTTTTGAAATGAAAATTGTCATTTTAGTGTTTAGGGTTGTTGTCCTAAATTTTATTTTTAATTTCCATTTTAATTTATATTTTTTTATTTATATTTTATTTTTTTAGTTATTTTTCAAAATAATTATGATTATGTAGAAAATTAGACATTTTGGTGTATGGAGGTCTCATAACTTTGGAAAAATCAGGGAATATCCATAGTGACAGAGGGAATAATTCCTAAAAATTTCATATTTTTATTATCTATATTTAATTTCTAATAATTAAAATACCTACGAAGTTCTTTAATTAATTAAAACTCATATATAAGTTAATTATTTTATGTTTTCACTTTTATTATTTTTTTCTCTATTCACTGAGTTTAGAGGTACTTTTATTTTATTTTTTAAGATATGATCTTTTTTAATGTTCATTAGATTATTCTAGATTTATTTAATTCAGAAAATCTGAAATTCATACTTAAACCCATGTGGCACTGCGTCAGACTTGTATGCGTGTAAATCCCACGTGGCGCTTCGCTATTGATCGTGTTTTCCACGCTAGCATTGAGGTGGCCCATGATCTATTGTTACGCTGCCTCAGCTTGATCTCTGTCATTTGTTTTGAGTACACGGAAATGGATGACATCCGTTCATCTTCCCCTCAGGACAGAGAACCAATAGTCATTTGCACTCAAACCCAAAGTTTTCACCCTACACTCAACCAAATTGCAAGGGTTTTGTTCCTATAGCTTCATATAAGTGAGACTTACATATCTATATGATTAAGTGGGCATGATTGTAGCTTTGCTGTAGAAAAGACCAAACTGAGGCTCAAATTAGGGATTTTTAACCCATGTCTAATCTCAAGAGGTGAGGCCTCCATTGGACTTGATAGAGAGGATCGCCTTAATGCCACGAAGCTCCTCCTTACTTCAATTTGCTCTGTGGTTGGGTCTAGGTATATGCCAGACTAAGGGGTAGCTTAGGTTGGTGTTGAGCTAGGTTAGAGGATGCATGAAGAGTGAATTCTAATTGGGGGAGATGTTTTAGTACCTTGTGAAGCTTATAAAAGAGTTATTTTTGAGCTTGGTGAGCTTGATGTCGAAGACGTAAAACACCCTAGATTTCAGTGGTGAAATTGGGGTTGTGTGGTGGTGGAGATGGCTTGGAAATGGTGGCACATGGCCACTAGGCTCTGTGAGAGTGTTGTTGGTGTTGAGAGCTAAAGGTTTAAGTGGTTGGCTAAGGAGCTCAGGGTGTCCTAAAAGCTCTCGGGTTAGCTCCTTTCATAGCCATGGAAGGCCATAGGGGGAGCTCTGACTTGCTTGGGAGACTCTGGTGGCTCTTAAGTAAATGAGTACAAAATGGCTAGAAGATTTTGACAGCGGTAAAGTGTTTTCTCCATTTTTGTTGCCTTGAGCATGGTGGCTCCAATGGAGGTGAAGATGGGATGAAGAGGAGCTTGGAGTTATTAGAGGAACTTTTGGTGGGGTGGTTAGGCTCAGCAATGGTCTGATTTGACCCACCCATGAAGTGATTTAGGTGGGTTGGACCTAGGTGTCATGTGGTAGTCCCTTCAGTTAAGAATGCATGGTTTGACTTTTTGTGCTTGCTCTATGTTTAGTTCTCTTCTAATTAATTTTTATTTAGGTTGTAGTGTCATGGTGAGTTATTTGAATTATATGAGTCATTTGTGTCATGGTTGACCCATGGGGAATGGGCCATGGGAGATGGATCATGGGCTCTCCCATGATGGCTTGAGCTTAAGGTTAATTTTGGACTTTTGTAGTTCAGCTTAGTCTTAGGTGATTAGGGTTGGCCCAAAAGGATTTAAGCCTAGTGGGCCTTCATAATCAACCTAAATAAGAAATTAGGTTAATTGTGAGGGCTGGTTCCCTATCTTAATTTTATTATTTGAGTGTCTTTTGCCTTATTTTTTGAATTAATTTTAATTTCATTTTGATAGGTTTAGTCATTCATTAACTAACCTGATAATTTGGTGCATTTTGGTGTTTCCAAGTTTTGGGGTTAAGTTGATGTTTTTAGGGTTGGTTAGTGTTGAGGAGATCAAGTTTTTTACTTTGGTGACTCATCCATACCCTTTAATTTAAATTTTGATGTTCATGATTTTATTTTAGGGTCATGGGTTAACCCTTCTTTGGCCAAGTACTAGCCTCATGCCCAATGGGCTTCTTCTTGCTCAAACAGGGTGTCAGGGTAGTGTAGGTCACTGCATGGACTCCTATGATTCTAGGCTAACTTTGAGTTTTCCTAAGATATCCCTCACCTATAGAAATCCAGCTTGGGGTTCGACTAGTCTACACCGCAACCATGTCAACTGATATTTGAGTGTTTAAGTCTGACCACATGAAGCCCTAAGTGAGTGTAACATTGCTTTGAAGTTCTACGTAGGTGAGTTCCATCTCTAGTCATCTAAGAAGGTCACTAAGAATCTTTAAGGCTAAATCCTAGGTTCCTATAAAGAGAGAAGAGATCCTCACAATTGTGAGGTCAACATATGATACCCTTCACATTCTCCATTCAAGAAACTTTGATAAGATATGTTCATTTAGAATCCCTTTGAAATTTTTTTTTTCTTAATTGTATTGATCATGCTTGTATGATCAACATTAAGGTTATATATATGCAAACAAAAGTGAAACATTTATGTGATTTACTAATAAAATGGTTTTTTTAGTTAAATCTTTTAAATTTCTGTTGGTCACTTTTCTTTGGTTGACTCAAGATAGATGGTGTTAGGATTTTTTTTAGTGAAATGATCTTCCTAAGTCTTAATTAATAACTTCTTTGAGTATTAAATAATAGCCTCTTTGACTCTCAGGCAAAATGCAAATTCAATATAGAGTTGAGGAAAAAGAGTTCATGCAACACTAAATTATTTTCTTCTCATCGTTCTAATTATTTATATGATTTTTTAATATGAATGCTAAAATTAATTCCTACTCAACCTTGAATATGATTTTCTAGTTATCCTTGTTTGGCTTACTTTCCCTAAAAAATATGTTTATTTTATTAATTATAATTTATTTATTTTTTGTGTCATCTGTCAACAATCATTACTTTTTTTGTTATTACAACTTACATATTCAAACTCTTTATTGTAAGAGTGAAGATTGCTAAAATTGATTTTGTTGAGAACTTTGAGGATAAAAATTGGAATTGTGATGATAAAAAAATCTTATGACTAGAAGTCATATTTGAGGAGGATTTCACATATTATATTAAATTTAAAAGCAATAGGCATAACAATAGGCTATTTTTTTTAATCTACTTGAGTTTAAAAAATTTATAGTAAACATGAAGAAGGTGCATTCTTCCCCCATAAAGTGAGAAGAACTGAAATTATAAATTGATTATATCAGAAATAAGTTTATTCCTATAGAATTTCAAATGAGATTATGATTTTAGATTACACCTATCTCTCAATGCGACTATAATCTTTAATAAGGGTATTAAGGAAAAAAATTACATGTGAGGTTAATCTATTTTAATAACCCTTGAATAAATAGAAAAGAAATTATGGTGATAGCAAATGAGACTTTTATTATTTTTCAAAATGAGCATAGCAAAATCTATGATTAAACTAATTATGACACGAGGGCCCTTTAATGATGTCATTAATTTTATAATCATCAATCTAACGATCTATTGTTTAAATATTTATTTGGTGAAATTCTTATTGTTATAATTAAGGTTATATCATAGTTGTTGCAAATGTTAACTTGGAGTAGGGGTAAAGTAACTATAAAAGTTACTTTTGATTCTTAGATTAGTTTTTAGTATGAATATGTTAACAATGACTTTTTTTTTATAAAGTGGTCGATGAAAAAATAATAATCTTAATGTACATAAAATGATAATGTCATGCTCCAAATTCTAACAAAGTGTTTTGATTTATGTACAATTGATTTTGGAGATGTGCATAGTTTCGATGTCTATCATTTGATTATTTATATATATTATTTTCTATTTTGGTGATGATCTTTCTACAGGTTGCAATTTTATCTCTTTTCTCATTGATTACTTGTTTTGTTTTAGAATTTGTTAATACAAGATAACTGTATGATTAAATTTTATTTGTCTTAGCATTTTAGCATGAGGCAATCTCTAGATCATTGGTATCATAAGTGTCCACTCTTTGTTCGTGTTATCTCCCAACATAGTTTGATGTTCTATGTTCATCAATTAAAGAGTTATTTTCTTCATTTAGATGATTTATTTAGGCCTTGACTTGTTTTGTTTTTCTTCATATCCTTTAGTTGTGTTATGAACTATTTGTTTAGTTACTTTTTGGTTTCTATGTTCGTAACTCTCTTTTTCAAAGTGAGACTCTTATTTATAGTGTTCATGGCTTTGGTGTTATGTTTTAATTTTGGCATCTCATGTGTTGTATGTTTGGATCATTTTTCTCGTTAATTATCAAAACAATCAATTTTAAGTTTCTTCCTTAGGCTTCTTCTATCACTTGTTAGCATGGTGTTTTATTGTGAGGATCAAGTCTATAGCTTCTTGATATCATTTGATGAATGTGTTCTCATATAGTTTCATAAGTAGGTTATAATAATTTTACACTTATTTTATTTTTTTCCTGACTTTTTCATAAGGTAATGCTCTAGCTTGTATCATTATTTCTAACTTTTTAATCTTTTTTTTAAATATAATATAATATTTAATTTTTATAATAAACATCGTCTTGTATATCAGACCAATATTTTTTGCTATAAAAAAAATAAAAAATTGTATATTTTATGTTAGACAAATAATATGATACATGAGTAATTTATTTGTAAGAAACATATATTTTTTTGATGTATATCATAAATCTAATATTGAAAGTTTATGATAAGTTGGCTTGAGAGGGTGCAAAAATATTGCTATGTATAATTTATCCATAGATAAATAAATCGACTTTATAAAAAAATTGATTTTGTAACCTACGAAGAAAGTAAATTTACAGATTTAGCCACTTGTCAAGCTTTATGGTAAGATAAAAAAAAAAGTTAGAAGGGATGTAAGTGGCCATGTGCGCATGAATTTCAGAGAAATTCAACTAACCACAAGATAAAAGTATGGTAAAAAATGACCCATCAAATGAAACGACAACCACGTTAGCAAGAGATCAAAGGATCCCATTAACCAACTACAGCTCTCTCAAAATAATACTCGGGGACAACCAAATAAAGGCCAACCAAGTCAAAGATCACAACCTATCCAAATGAGGACAGGAGTCATTCCAACTCTCGCCCCACCTATCACCAGTTGTCTTACATGTGTCTTTATGACTCTTCAAAAGGACCTTAGTCGGTATCACTGATCACTCATTAAGCCCTCTAGATGAATCTCTTGCAAAAGGGGTAAGCTACTTATTAGATTACAATGATTCACCTTCTGCATGATAGCATAACTCTGGCCCAACAACATGAGTTTCTCATTTAAGGCTCAATAGTTGACAGTCGGGCCAGGGTTGTCAACCAACTGGCATGTGTCTTCCTCCTATCACCAGATGCCTCACACGTGTCTTCCATCATATTGGGGTTGTCGAGTTCCCTAATCTACTTAGTTTAGAGAGGTGGTCAAGCCAACTCTAATGGGAAGATTCTTGTCAACAACCTTAGGTTATGTCCTCCAAGAGATCTTCGTAGCTCCGGGTAGCAGGGTTAAAGTTGTGTTTGGTTATCTTTGTTCATTTGGGTTTCATTCTAGTTTTAGTGTTATTATTATTATTATTATTATTATAAGGGTTGAAAGTTTTAGGTTGCTTAAAACTTTTCAGTCGATTAAATTTCATAATTTTTTTCATTTTTTTTTTGAAATGACCTGTTCGAGATCCCATGGTTCTGTCCTCCCGGGGTTATTTGGTTCACGGTTTAATTAGTCATGAGTGACTGAAAATACTCGGGAAATGCTTCGTTAGTGGCAATGGGTTGTCCGCCCCCCCCCCCCCCCCTTTCCGAAATTTCTTCTCAAGCCAGGTTGCATTTTATGATTTAAGTTTAAGTTTTAATGATTTTTAGGGAATGTTTTATGTTATGCCTTTTATGCCTATTTTGCGTTTCATCCTGTCGGCACTATTTTTGGTATGGGGTTTGCCCGTAAGAAGCTGTCGGTCATCGGAATTGAAATCCCGTTGCCTACTTCGGAA
>NW_018164536.1:6019319-6033050 GCF_001263595.1 Phalaenopsis equestris
TAGGGGCAAAATACCAAGTTAGGCATTTCACATAGAATTGGATAGATATCCATTCTAAATGAACCAGGGATTAATATATTGTGAAGATATGGTGTATCCTAGTTCCAGGGTCGACCCTAAAGTCAAGTAATCCTATAGGGACTCTTCTTGAATTCTCTTATAATGATCTTACCTACTAAATGCTAGAGGTTAAGATCAATATGTGGAATTTCAAGCTGAGTAAAAAGAAGAGTTTTGAATTTCTAATGGTGGGGTACCTCTTCTAATTTTCTAAGACTAGTCAATAGGAAAGTCCTATGGCTAGACCTAAGCTACTAAAGAAGTTTTTTTAGACCTCAACCAAAAGTGAGGTCAACACATCCCATGCCATCTCTTATTGAGTTAAGTTTGCTTTTATTCTTTTTATGAGAAATCAAACACTTCTTAACTCGATTTAGTTTGGTTCTAGTTAACTTAGGCAAGTTCAGATTAGGTTTAAGTCGACTTGGGTCACTCCATCTTGGGTCGGGTTGACAAGGGTTTGGTTAAGTTGATTTGGGCTAACCCAGGTTAGCTCAGGTTGACCCAGACTTTATTTTTTGTTGATTTGGGTTAACCCCGATTAGGCTGGGTTGACCCAGATATGGTTTAAGTTGATTTGGGTTAACCTAGGTTAGGTCGGTTGACCTAGGTATGGTTTTAAGTTGATTTGGGTTAACCTAGGTTAAGCCGGTTGACCCATATATGTTTTAAGATGGTTTGGGTTAACCCAACTTAGGTTTTATGTTGATTCGAGTCAACCCAAGTTTGGTCAGTTGACCCGAGCTGTTTAAGTTTAATTTGGTTTAGTTAAGTATAAGTTAGGTTAGACTTGAACTAAGTTTTGGGATACGGTTAAGTGAAGTCTATGTTGGGTTAAACTTGAATTAAATTTTAGGATTTGGTTAAGTCAAGTCTAGTAGACTTGACAGATAGATTAAGTTTAGAATTTGGTTGATTCAAGTCTAAGTTGGGTTAGACTTGAGTTAGGTTGTAGGATTTATGGTTTGAAATAGATTGGATAAGACCTGAATTGGGTTAGACATAAGTTGCATTTTAGGTTTTGTTAAGTTAGGTTAGAACAAAAGTAAGTCTCAATTATGTTAGGTCTAATTTAAGTTAGACTTAAGATAAGTTTAAAATTTAAGTTAAGTTAAGCTTGGTTTAGGGTTGGACTAGACCTATGTTTAAGTTTAGGATTTGAAACTTGAGTTAACTTGAACTAGGTCTAAGTTAGGGTGGACCTAGGTTAGATTAAATTTAAAGTTTGGTGGAATTAGGTCTAGGTTGAGTAGAACTGCATGGGATTGGGTTTAGTTGGGTTAGGTCTAGGTTAGGTTATACCTAATTAGGGTTAAGGTTGAATTGGATTAGTTCTAAGTTGTGATACACCTAGATTGAATTTAAGGTTGAGTTTAATTTAAATTAAGTCTATGTTGAGTTTAGACTGAGTTAGGTCTAGGTTAGGCTAGACCTGAGTTAAATTTAGAGTTGAGTTTAATTTGAATAAGTTTTACTAGGACTAGTCCTAAGTTGAGCTTGAAGTCACTTAGGTTGAGTTAGATTTAAGTTGGGTTAGACTTAGATTGCATTTAAGTTAGAATTGAGTTGGGTTAGACCTAGGTTGAATTTAAACATTGTGTATTAACTTGATACTATAATGATGAGTTTAACCCTCTTCAACTAATTTAATGTTTTTATTATGAGGTACTCATTTTGTTTTCTAAGTTGCTTTTTTGTTTTTAATTTAAGTTTAAGAGACAATTTGGGCTAAAATACAAAATTACAATTTTACAGATCTACCCCTAATGTTCTAACTTCATTTTTAAATTTTTTGAGACGAAAATTGTCATTTTAGTGTTTAGGGTTGTTGTCCTAAATTTTCTTTTTAATTTCCATTTTAATTTATATATTTTTTATTTTTATTTTATATTTTTTAATTATTTTTCAAAGTAAAATATGATTTTGATTGAAAATTAGACATTTTGGTGTTATGGAGGTCCCTTGACTTTGGAAAAATCAGGGAATATCCACAGTGATAGAAGAAATAATTCCTAAAAAAATTATATTTTTATTACATATTTAATTTTTTTTATAATTAAAATACCTTCTGAGTTCTTTAATTAATTAAAAATTAAATATAAGTTAATTATTTTATGTTTTCATTATTATTATTTTTTCTTCAATTCACTAAGTTCGGAGGTATTTTTGTTTTTTATTTGTGATTTTTATTTTTTAAGATATGATTTTTTATTGTTCATAAGATTATTATGAATTTGTTTAATTCAGAAAATCTGAATACTTAAACCCACGTGATACCGCGTCAGCCTTGTATGCGTCAAAATCCCATGCAGCGCTCCGCTATTGATTGCACTTTCCATGCTAGCACTGAGGTGGCCCGTGATCTGGTGTTCTGCTGCCTCGGTTTGATCTCTGTCATCTATTTTGAGTACACGAAAAATGGTTGACAACCATTCATCTTCCCCTCGGGATAGAAAACCAAGAGCTCTCCGCAAGTTTTCACCCTACACTCAACCAAATTGCAAGGGATTTGTTCCTATAGCTTCATCTAAGTGAGATTAACCTATTTATATGATTAAGTGGGCATGCATTGTAGTTTTGCTACACAAAATACCAAAATGAGGCTCAATTTAGGGATTTTGAACCCATACCTCATCCTAAGAGGTGAGGCCTCAATCGGACTTGACAAAGAGGATTACCTTGATGCCACAAAGCTCCTCCTTACTTCAATTTGCTCTATGGTTGGGCCTAGGTATATGCTAGACTAAATGGTGGCTCGGGTTGGTGTTAAGCTAAGTTAGAGGGTGCAGGAAGAGTGAAGTTTGATTGAGGGAGATGTTTTAGGACCTTGCAAAACTTATGAGAGAGTTATTTTTTAGTTTGGTGAGGTTGATGTTGAAGCCGTAAAACACCCTAGATTTTTGTGGTGAAACTGGGGCTGTGTGGTGGTGGAGATGGCTTGGAAATGGTGGTATGTGGCCACTTGGGCCAATGGGAGTGTTCTTGGCGTTGAGAGCTAATGGTTGAAGTGGTTGGCTAGAGAGCTCAAGGTGTCCCAAAAGCTCTCAGGTTAGCTCCTTTCATAGCCTTGGGAGGGCATTAGGGGAGCTCTGACTTGCTTGGGAGACTCTGGTTGCTCTTCAGTGAATGAGTAGAGGATGGCTAGAGGATTTTAGCATAGGTAAAGTGTTTTCTCCATTTTTGATGCCTTGAGCCTGGTGGCTCCAATGGAGGTGAAGATGGGATGGGGAGGGGCTAAGAGTGATTGGAGGAACTTTTGGTGGGGTGGTCAGGCTTGATAATGGTATGATTTGACCCACCCATGAAGTGATTAGGTGGGTTGGACCTAGGTGCCATGTGGTAGTCCCCTTGCTTAAGAGTGCAAGGTTTGTCTTTTTATGCTTCTTTTATGTTTAGTTCTATTCTAATTAAATTTTATTTAGGTTGTAGTGTCATGGTGGATTATTTGGATTTTATGAGTCATTTGTGTCATGGTTGACCCATGGGGAATGGGCCATGAGAGATGGGCCATGGGCTCTTCTTTGATGGCTTGAGTTTAAGGTTAATTTTGGGCTTTTGTAGTTCAGCTTAGCCTTAGGTGATTAGGGTTAGCCCAAAAGGATTTAAACTTAGTGGGCCTTCACAATCAGCCTAAATTAGTAATTAGGTTAATTATGAGGGTTCGTTCCCTAACTTAATTTTAGTATTTAAGTGTCTATAGCATTATTTTTTGAATTTATTTTAATTTCATTTTAATAGGTTTAGTCATTCATTAACTAACTTGATAATTTGGTGCATTTTGGTGATTCCAAGTTTTGATGATGTGTTTACTGTTTATGTTGATTTTAGGGTTGGTTTGTGCTGGGGAAAGCATTAGGTGAGATCAAATTTTGATGTTGGTAACTCAACCTCCCTTTTAGTTTGAATTTTGATGTTTATGCTTCTAGTTTAGGGTTATAGGTGAACCCTTCTTTAGCCAAGTACTAGCCTCATGCCCAATGAGATTCTTCTTGATCAAAGAGGTTGTCAGGGTGGTGCAGTTCACCGCATGGACTCCTATGATTCTATGCAAAATTTTGGTTTGCCTAAGGTATTCCTTACCTATAGAAATCCAACTTGGGCTTCTACTATTCTACACCCAAACCATCTCAACAAATAGTTGAGTTTTTGGGTCTAACCTCATGAATCCCTAAGTGAGTGTAACATTGGTTTGAAGTTCTAAGTGGGTGGGTTCCATCTTTAGTCATCTAATAAAGTCACTAAGAATTCTTAAGGCTAAATCCTAAGTTCCTATAAAGAGAGAAGAGATTCTCACAATTGTGACGTCAACACATTATACCATTCACATTCCCCATTCAAGAAACTTTGATATGATATGTTCATTTTAGAACCCCTTTTGAAATAATTTTTCTTACTTGTATTGATCATGTTTGTATGATCAACATTAAACTTATATATGCAAACACATATGAAACACTTATGAGGGGAAACAAGGGGGCAGGAGAAATGTTGTCTGACTGGTCACCTCTCTCCAAAGAGATCTAGCTCAGTTCCCTCCCGATTGGGCCTAAGAGTTCTTTCATGCCCATAAGTCTCTGCTCAAAAGGCAGAATGCAACCATGAGTGAAAGGAATCCTTGCCCACACTCCTGTAGAGTTCTAGCAATCTGCCGTGACCATAAATAGCCATAACGAACCTCACACAACTAGCAACGACGACAGAACATACACATTGTCCTCTTAAGGCAATGAGTTTAGCACCCCTCAGAAGTCCACCCCATCAGTTCGTGGGAAGGTTCTCTACTTGAATATTTAACTTGACTCATGTGATGTTCGATGCCTGACTCATAGAAAACACCCTCCCTTCAGTTCATGACTCGCAAAAAGGAAAAAGTTAAAATGGGGGCTCTAGTCTCAAGACAACGAGAACTCTCATCAATTGAACATCTTCTCCACCACCAACAGTGTAAGGAGTCATCCAACCGCTCTCTGCCCTCACAAGTTCGACAAACATGTTGAAAACGCTAAGACACCGTGAACCTCTCCCTCCTTTATATAGGGAAAAAAAGTTCACTGTTTGTGTGGAGGGACCACCTTACAAAATCTTGCTAACTCAACACATTGATGGGACACCGCGTCATTTCATTTCTTGAGAAGGAAACAAAACATTACATCAAACATCTCTTAATGCATCACTAGTTCTCAAAGAAGGGCATTAAATGTGGAGTGGTCCCAAGACTCAATGAATGGGGCTTAACCAGGCATGTTTTCAAACGCTTGCCCGATACTCGGGGAACTCGAGACGGCCAAACGTGGTCGGTCGACTGCATCACAAAACGATAAAAAAAAAATCCACCACCTAATAGAAACTCCCTCGTAAGACCTACAGGCCAGTGAATTTCCCCTGATCACTAATGGTAAAATCCACAAAGAGCAGTCAGCATCCCCCGAAAGTCCTAAGTGACGTTCCCCCCATAGGCGATGACAGTATCCCTACTTGATGGGTGGCAAAGGGATAAGGACCCGCATGAGATGGCCAGACCGGGGTAAGTCCCAGAGATGTTTAGAAACACAACTAAGAGACCCATCAATTCTAGGGAAATTAATCGGCAATCGCGTAATCAGTCGGAAAAATTTGATATCTTTCGGCCACTAGCCGACGATGAGTTTGAACAATAGATTACCTAGGGATGACTCTCTCCTCTATAAGATCCACAAAATGGGAGTGAAAGTCATCCTTAAAAACCCTGATCATCACCCTCTTAGGTAATGACATGATTTTTGTCAGAGGAAAAATTGATCTGGACTGGTATCTGCTTAAGAAACAACCCGATGTAGGTGAAAGAAAGAAATAAAAGTCAACCTATCGAAGCGTTTTGATTAACTCGATTTTACTAAACCCATAGGCTGACCCGAGAGCAAGCTTTTTCGAAGGCCAATATCTCGGGTAAAAAAATTGCAACAAGCCCAACTGGCAAAAGTGATTACGAAAATGCATAAGGTTTCATTTCAGTAACGTGTAAAGAATTACAAGTCTTTTCATTTAACACTAACAAAATTTCAAGCTAAATGAAAAAAGAAGAGTAAAAGGATGCTCCCTTGTTTGCAGGGCCTTTAGCGGGTAGTCGATCCATCATAGAGAAAAGTAAAAATTAAAAATACATTCTAATTATATACATATTTTTTATTCAAATTTTAAACAAAGTTCGACATTGCTGCCTTACTTCAGTACAACTGATAACACGGTTGCACAGATGTATAACTTGGTTGTACAAGAGAAATAATCAGGCAATCGTAGTATGTACGAGGAAGAACAAAAATTAAAATTTCATTTTATCTATGTACTCATTTTTTATTTTTATTTTTATTCAAATTTTAAACACAACTCAACACTGTTGCATTACTTCAGTATAATCATGTTGTATCGGTTGTACTGAGGTACATAAGTACAACATTTACAATATGTTTGTATATGAGAAATAATTAGAAAATCATAGGTACGAAGAATATCAAAAATTAAAAGTTCAATTTTTTTATAAACCCTTTTTTTATTTAGATTTAAACAAAAATCTACATTCCTATCTTACTTCAGTACAACCGCGTTGTATCGATTGTATTGAGTTCCCTCAGTACAACCACCAACATGGCTGCACAATTAAAAAATCAATCATTTGTTTTTCAGTTTTTTTTTTTTTCTAATAGTTACATTGTTGCATTCCTTTAGTACAACTGTGTTGTATCGGTTGCACTGAGGTAAGTCAGTAAAACCAATACAGCAGAATTGTATTTTAGGAGCATGCACCAAAAGACAAAAAAATCTTCAATAAAAAAAAAACAGAACCATTAAAAAACAATGATTATCTCACATTTGTATGTATATCATCAGATTTACTTACAAAAAAAAACAACTATTGGATCAACTGCAACTATCGTATGTAGGGCAGTCAAAACGGCTAGTTGTTCGCGAACAGCTCGTGATCGGCTCGTATGCTAAGCTAACGAGCAGAATATGAACAACACAAACAAATTTTTTTTCGTTCGTGTTTGACTCGATGAGTAGTATTTTTAAAAAAATTAATTGACTACAAGGCTATAAAGATTTATAATCAATTATAAGTATTAATTAAGAAAATAAAATAAAAATTATTAAATTAGATTTAAATGACGTTTTAATATAAACAATAATATTTAAATATTACCCTAATCCTTCATATCTTAGGGTTGTCAAAACGACTCTTTGTTCGTGAACGGCTTGTGTTCGGCTCCCTAAGCAAACGAACCGAACACGAACAAAATTTTTTAGCTCGAGTGTTCGGCTCATTTACACCCCTAGTCGTATATTATATTTTGATTCTTACGAGATTCTCAATTTTTTTTTCGTTGTTAAGTTGGGAGATAAGCATACATATTGTGTCAGAGAACGAGGAAATATGGACAAACAAATAAAAAAAAAAAAACTAAACAAGAAAAAAGACAAAATGTCGAAGTCTAACATTAATACAATTGAAGAATCTCGGGGGTAGAAGATACTGAACGACAAGCATTCTAAAGTCAAAATATGAAATGTCAAATGAACCTCAAATGTCAAATGTTCCGATCTCTATATTTATTGTATTTATTATCTCACATTTGTCTGTATATCATCAGATTTACTTACTAAAAAAATAACTATTGGATCAACTGCAATTATCGTATGTAGGGCACTCAAAACGGCTCGTTGTTCGCGAACAGCTCGTGTTCGGCTCGCTATGAAGCTCGTGTTCGGCTCGTTCGCTAAGTTAACGAGCAAAACATGAACAACGCGAACACAAATTTGTTTGTTCGTGTTTGGCTCATTTTGGCTTGCTCGAAATACTACTAATCAAATATATATATATATATATATATATATATCTCTTTGATGAGTAATATTTTTTAAAAAATTAATAATCAATTATAAGTATTAATTAAGAAAATAAAACAAAAATTATTAAATTAGATTCAAATGATGTTTTAATATAAACAATAATATTTAAATATTGCTCTAATCCTTCCTATCGTATGGCTACCTGATTGCCAATCCTTAACATCTTATGACTATGTGATTAGGGTTGGTGTTCGTGAAAGGCTCATGTTCGACTCGCTAAGCAAACGAGCCGAACACGAACATAATTTTTAAGCTTGAAACATAAACGAGCCGAACACGAGCAGAGCCTGGGCTCACTCGTGTTCGGCTTGTTTACAACAATAGTCGTATGTTTTATTTTGATTCTTACGAGATTCTCAATTTTTTCTTGGCTGTTAAGTTGGGAGATAAGCATAGATATTGTGTCATAGGATGAGGAGATATCGACAAACAAAAAAAAGAAACTAAAGAAAGAAAAAGGACAAAATGTCCAAGTCTAACATTAATACAATTGAAGAATCTCGGGATAGAAGATACTGAACGACAAGCATTCTACAAATCGTAGAGAAGTTGATGCTAAACTCAAAGTATGAAATGTCGAATGAACCTCAAATGTGAAATGTTCTGATCTCTATATTTATTGTATTGCTTTCTCTAGATGGAACGGGTTGGATCAAGGGCGGGGTTGGGTCGCGCGCATTATGCATATCTTTTTTTATCTGAACACTTACTTTTTCCTCTCATTTTCAAAATTAAAATATATTTTATAAATTAAAATAATTAAAAAAATTTTAAAATTATGTGACATATTTAAATTCGTTTCCGCAAATAGCAGAGATTCCATTTTTATTTTCAGGTGCGAAAATGGTCGGGCAGTAGTCAATGCGCCGGACATTGACCTGTTCGCCGCTTTCCAGTGCTCTGACAATGGTCATCTCTACCGCTCGGCTTCTCTTCGTTAACGACTGACTCTCAGGTGCTTATCCTCTTCCCTGACACAGATGGAGCCGAAAGGAACCGCTGAAGATTAGGAGGATATCGAGAGAAGCAACAACAATCAGTGATCTAGTAGAAGAAAGCCAGACTAAGCTGGAAGGGAGAAAGACTATGGAATCCATTATTGGGCTTCTCAGGGTTCGAGTCATCAAAGGGGTCAACCTCGTCTTCCGAGACACCCGCGGCAGTGACCCCTACATCGTCTTACGCTTGGGTGGCCAGGTCTTTCCATTTCCTTCATTGCCTTCATTCTCTTCATGCTTTGATTCTATGTTGTTTGGCTGTAATATGTGTTATAAGTAGTCAATGACGGAATAAGAAAAAAAAAACAAGGGGAGGGAGTGGAATAGGTTCTTTCTCTGTTTCCGTGATTTTTTTCACTTAATCTGTTTTGAGAGCAGAAGACGGGTCGAGTGGTACAGGGAAATTGATAGAGCGTTCATTAATTGAGTAAGGGGTGTTGATTTGGCGTGATGTGGGCAGGATACTTGATTACGGTTATCCGTAATTCAATTGCGTAGCCCTGATGAATGGTTGGCTGTTTCTGTATGATGGGATGAAAATCCATGGAGACGTTTACTTTGTAAATTGAAAAAATTACTGGTATGTTTACTTGATTCATTGTTTGTTTCGTTTGCTGATGAATTCCTACAAAATTTATGTTGGAATTAGAAACATGAATTTATGTCATAGAAGTTGGAGCTATTACAATAAATAAGAAGTATGAAATAAGATGTCAGCACCTCCCAGATTTAACTGTTTTCATGCGTGTTATAAAGCATGTTTTTTGATTAATTTCTATTAATTTTAATGAAACATTTGATAGAAATGTACCACATATTAAAGCTTGTGAGAGTGTTGGTGTTTGTATTACGTCAAATGGCTAAGAACTATGTTGATGTTAACATTGTAATGGTTAGCCCCTTCACTCACGTATATAGGTTTAGACTTTTGAGATAAAGATTGAGTTGATTTATTTGGTGTATCAAGTTATATTTGACCTTGAGTTTTGTTATAATACATTAAATATAATGGTCAACCTTGTACTTTCCCCAATGCTCTATCTTATTCAACTACAAATTGAATTATACATGAGCTTTCTTCCAATTGTGAGAAAGGAGTGGATGCCTTTGGAACCACGTGTGAACAAGGGATGCATGGGTTTCCTTGCAGCATGTCCTCCGAGTAATTGAGCGAAGAGTTTGCGATCCAAATAGAGAAGATTTTGATTATGAAATTTTGAAGGAAAAGGATATGTATCTGCTTGTATTCTTGGAGATTCTGTGTGAGGAATTCCTTTTGATTTTGTTTTTGTTTTTTTTTAATGCTTTTTTTTATGAAAACACTCTAAATTTAGTGAGATATTCTCCAGCTTCTTGTTAGTTTATATGTTTTGTTACTGTTCTTTAGGTATACTCATCCAAGCTTTTAATATAGAAATTATTTGTGCCTCTTTACCCATGGATGCAATGAAGTCTTGGTGTTCTTATCTTCATTTGGTTTTATTTCTCTATTATCATTGTGTGGTGCTATAATGTAATTCATTTTGGGGCATTTACATACGTACCACACAATTCTTATGCATTTACATACTTAACACCTAAATTTTCATTTTTACATGCATAACACTCAAATCTTTAATATTTCATAAAATATGCCACTCTTACTAACTTTTAAAAGTGAAATGCATCTATTCATTTGTAGGTTTATGACAACAAAGTGTTATGAATGTAAATTACAAATTTCAAGTTATATATATAGAAGTACATAGGAATTGTGTGGTCTCTTTGTAAATCTCTCTTTATTTTGTTATTATAAATCCTTAATATTAGTTCCTACTGCACTCAATTTGAAGAAATTTTTGTCATATTTTTATTGATTGATTGTGGTATCTATGTTTTACACCTTTCTTCAAACTTGAAATGATTTCCAATTCAATACATGGGATATTTATTGCATTGCCTTTTTGGGTAAATTGTAGTGTTATATTTTTCAAAATTTGAGGGGCCACAAGCAAAGGTCTTGCTTCTGCTGCACTTCTTTCTCATATTAATTTATTAATTGCCCGGGAAGTCACCCTTGGAACACAATGAACGTGGCATGCAACCCAAAATCAAGGGTTTATCCACAAAGGAATAGAGTTTAGATGCCCATTGAAATTTGGAGGACATAGCCATCGCAATTGGTTGTAGATTTAAATTTGTCTTATTTTGTGCAGGATGTCTTAACAATTTTTATTTATTTTTCTATTAATGTTTTAGTGATTTTACTTCTATTTATAATATTATTTCACTGTTCTCACGTCTCATATTCGTAGCACAGAAATTGAAGACCAATGCGATTAAGAACAATGTCAACCCAGAATGGAATGAAGACTTAACCCTTTCAATTTCAGAGCCGCTTGAGCCAATTAAACTCGTATGTTTTTCTTATTCCTTTAAACAATTGTCATATAGTTCCACTGAACGATTTGAGTTTAGAGCATTGTTTGTTCTGCTAAAAGTTTCTATAAACATTGTAGTCACCAACAAAATATTTGTATAAGGCATTTCTAAATGGTTTATGATTGTTTATAATTCTGTCTTTAATTATATTAACTATTTCATTTTCTTTTTCCTGTTTATGTCATTGACCATCTCAAATCAGAATCATAAAAGTTTTTCTCATTTTGTTGTAATCTTTTAAAGGCGTGTTTGACTGCAACTTGAATTTATGTTAAATAGGATTTATCAATCCAGTAAATCCGATAGTTTGTGCGATGGAGATGAGCTTGCGAGCAACGTCAGAAAGAAATTCTTAAATCCATCTCGGAATTGGATTTTCTAAATCCAGATTTACACCCTAAAAGAGACCCAATGCAGGAAGAAAGGAAGGAACACAAAAAAAAATTGATTTAATGGAGCGTTGGATTTAGTTTTTATTTTTTTTTAATGTTTGGCTTGATTTACGCTAAATCCTATTTAAATTACTCTACCAGACACCGTCTGAATGCATGCAAATGCCGGCACTGCCATCTATTGATAACTCTGCAAATTAGAGTATTCATTTTGTTGGCAGCATCCTTTATTTTCTTACACAATAGGTGAACTATATGACTGTTGTTTACCTAGGATGAAAGACCTTAGATATGGTTGAACATTATGATGTCAACAATATGAAAATTGTGCTATTAACCAATGGTATGTGTACCGAATGGGTTTATCATGCACAATTTCATGCATTTATTAAATAAATAAATCTCAAAAGCTTATGATCATTATTTTAAACGCTTTCATGCATTAGTTCATGTATTTATTTAAAATACTATGAAATTATTATTATTATTATTTTCCAAATATTTTCTAATTAATTAGGGCACAATCCTAAGCCTTTTTCGATATTATTTAGATGATTGTTGCATATCTATATATATATATATATATATCTCAAAATGATCCTCTGATTATTCATGTTTGACTAATTTAGTCTCAAAGAGTCATATTTTTCCAACTTAGTTTTTTTCTAAATTGCATGTATAAATTGCAATACAAATTTATTGAATATAAAAAATATATTCAAATTTAGTCCCTAAGGTACAATTTTGAAATTATTTTGTATAGTTGGGAGACTAAGTTGGAAAAATGTGATACTCTGACACTAAATTATTATCTGCATATAAATTGTCGAGGGGCTATTTTGAAGTTAACCCTGCACATGTATACATCAATTATTAGTCATAAAAAGAACTAATCAATTCAAATTAGTATCATATTCTTCTCAACAGCATGGATGTAATTCTGTCACAATAGCATGGTGTAATCCATTTGAAGGGCATTCTTCCATTGGGGTAGAAGTCAAACAGTTTCAAAAAATAAAATAAAATAAAATAAAAATAAAAATAAAAATAAATAAATAAATAAATAAATAAATAATCCTTGCCATTTAGTAATCGTAGTTAAACATAATTTTTTCAAAATTTCTTAAGTTTATGAGTTAAACAAAATACTGCATTATGAGGTATGATAGTAGAAATGATTTACCAATTTTTGCATCTGTGCTAGAGTTGGATATGAAAATTTTGATCTGGATCAACCTCTAAATGATTGTAGATTACATTAGAGCCATTTGTGCCCCCACTTATTCTGTTTGATTGGCTAAAGCTAATTGCCTAGGTATAATCACGAGAAATATTGATGACTTTGTCGGTCAACTTTTTCTTCGATTTAGATAGATTTGAAAATATGAATATGAAAATATAATTTTGGAAATTTAATTTAATATAATAAATATATAGTTTGGGTTTTGAAAGCAGTATGTTTTAATTTTTGAAAAATGAGACCAAATGGTTCATTGGTCTGATAGTTTGCATAATCGTGCCTGATACCGCGAATGCTACACCTTCCCGAGAGATAAGTGTAGACCTCAGCGATAGACCCAATCCTGCAAACTAAGAGATTTGTGACATCCGTTTGGTCTGCGAACCTTTTATATATGACCGACAAATTCCCCTATTTAATACAAAGATTAAATAGGGTTTATTTTACCTGGGTTCCAAGTTCCCTATAGAGGCAAGCCCCTATAGTTAATTACATCCCAAATGACGGGAGTCACTTGAGAAAACTCTCGATAATGATCAATGGTTCTAGTCTTCAAGAATTCAAGGTTCAGGTTTTCAAGGTAGGATTAGGAAAACCAAATGGGAATGGCTCAATGAGGAACACTTATTTTTTTTTTTAGTCCAAAAAAAAGAAAAGGTAGGGGATGTCATAGATCCTGAGGAGAATCCCAGTGACTTCCCAAACTATCCTACTGTGTGACTGCATTTTTAGAGAT
>NW_018164536.1:6038340-6039255 GCF_001263595.1 Phalaenopsis equestris
TCGACGTTCCGAACGCGTCGGCGCAGTCCGTTTCGTCATCCGGGGTCGTCCGGACGAGTTTGCCGGCGGGCGAGTCAATTTAAGCCAAAATTGTGTGTGATGCAACGAGTGCGTTGCTGAGTCACCGAGGGTTAACCTAAGGTCGTTTGATCCTATAGGAACTCATTTTCGGGCCCTCTACATGCTGGTCCTTAGCCCTTGCAACTAGAAGTTGAGTGCTTGGAACCACTCACGCGAGTTCTTCGCAAAAATAAGTAAAGAAGCGGTTTGAAGTTCTACGGAGGTGGGCTCCATTACTAGTCCGCTAGGATGGTCAACAAGGAACTCCTAAGGCTAGATTTGGGGTTCATGGGAGTAGGAGACTAAGACCTCACTAAAAATGAGGTCAACAAATGGACCCCCAATAGGTGTGGTGTGCTGAACAAGCACACCGCGCGTATTGGTGTTGACCGAAGTGATCAACACGATCAAAAGAACCATCCAAGTACATCATACTCAGAATGAATCGATCTAGAGTCAAAATCGAATTTGAGTTCGGACCTTCCACTAGGGGATTCCTAACCCAAAAACAAGAGCTTTATTGAAGATTTTCAAAAGTTTCTGCTGTGGATGAAAGGATTTTTTCAAATGTTTGTGTCATTTGATTGTTTTGTCTTACAAAGATTGTTATGGTTGTATGAAGTGTCGTGATTGGAAAGGGTGTTGTAGAAGGATTAGGATTGAAACTATCCTAAATGTGCAAATACGTTGAGAAAGGATTAGGATTAAACATCTCTCAAATGTGCTGAGAAAGAATAGGACTAAGTCTACCCCCCCAAATATGCTGAGAAAGAATAGGATTAAGCCTATCCCAAATGTGAGTGCTGAGTGCTGAGAGAGAATAAGACTGAACCTATCCCAAATGTGCTGAGTGCT
>NW_018164536.1:6039377-6039813 GCF_001263595.1 Phalaenopsis equestris
GTAGGATTGAACCTATCTCAAATGTGTTGAGTGCTGAGTGCTGAGAAAGAGTAGGATTGAACCTATCTCAAATGTGTTGAGTGCTGAGTGCTGAGAAAGAGTAGGATTGAACCTATCTCAAATGTGCTGAGAAAGGATTAGGATTGAACCTATCCTAAATGTGCCGAGTGCTGAGTGCTGAGTGCTGAGTGCTGAGTGCCGAGAAAGGATTGGGATTATATCTATCCCAAATGTGCTGAGTGCTGAGTGCTGAGCGAGAATAGGATTGAACCTATCCCAGATGTGCTGAGTGCTCAGTGCTGAGAAAGAATAGGAATGAACCTATCCCAAATGTGCTGAGAGAGGATTAAGATTGAACCTATCCTAAATGTGTTGAGTGCTGAGTGCTGAGAAAGAATAGGAATGAACCTATCCCAAATGTGCTGAGAGAGGATTA
>NW_018164536.1:6041942-6042864 GCF_001263595.1 Phalaenopsis equestris
AGTGACCTTTGCCCTTTTGAGGGAAGGGAAGTCTTGGCCACAATTCAAATTGAATTTAATGGACGGCTCCTGGACATCCGGGGCAGCGACTTTCATTATTACGAACGGGGCCTTGCCGAGTACTACTTCAAACTCATCAAATCCAGACCCAAACTCAATCTTGGATCCCACTTGGCGGGCATCCCTGTTGGTAGGCAAGTTGCACGAGAAGATCAACGTTGGGGACGACATCTTTCCTGTCAGTTGAAAAATTGTTGAATGTCAGAAGAGTACTGCGTTTTATTTCCAATTGAAAGACCTTAACTGAAAGCACAAAAGTTGACAAAATTGTCTTATGAACTGGGCGTTTCTTTCGAAACTTATCCAAGTGATTTTTATTTGAATTCATTTTTCGTGTTGTCATGTTGTGTCTTTTGTTCAAAATTTTGTCTGATCTTTAACTGTGAGTGTTTGTTTTTTTTTGGCATTAGGTTGTGAAGCTTTAATACCGTTGAGGAAAGCTTCAAAGTTAAAACAAAATTTGAGGTGAATTGTGAAAAGAACAAGCCAAACTCGGAAGAGAGAAGTGAAGCGATTATGAGGTACAGGACCCGGTCAAGAATTGGAAAGGACCCATTCCACATCAAACTCACCTCGACCCTAACCTACCACACCTATTTGGGGTCCATCCCACTAAACCCTAGGGATTCCTGAACCCCTCTGCCCAAGGATGGTTAAGCAGATGGTTCTGAAATCCAAGAAGAGTTGACCATACTGACTCAAGAAAGAAATGAGCACAGTATGCCAACGGAAGAACAGCAGTCTGGCCCACGATGGGCATGGACACACTACCGATGTATGAAGACAAAAACCACTTGATCAAAAATGGAGAGAGGAACTAGTCCCCAGCGGAGTCGCCAGAAATTGTCGGTCAACTTTTTTT
>NW_018164536.1:6049904-6090836 GCF_001263595.1 Phalaenopsis equestris
CGTCGGCGCAGTCCGTTTCGTCATCCGGGGTCGTCCGGACGAGTTTGCCGGCGGGCGAGTCAATTTAAGCCAAAATTGTGTGTGATGCAACGAGTGCGTTGCTGAGTCACCGAGGGTTAACCTAAGGTCGTTTGATCCTATAGGAACTCATTTTCGGGCCCTCTACATGCTGGTCCTTAGCCCTTGCAACTAGAAGTTGAGTGCTTGGAACCACTCACGCGAGTTCTTCGCAAAAATAAGTAAAGAAGCGGTTTGAAGTTCTACGGAGGTGGGCTCCATTACTAGTCCGCTAGGATGGTCAACATGGAACTCCTAAGGCTAGATTTGGGGTTCATGGGAGTAGGAGACTAAGACCTCACTAAAAATGAGGTCAACAGACTTTCATTAATATCTATTGCTTCAAACCTGATATTGAACCCAACAATTTCATTTTGGGCATTTAAGGGTTGGTTTCCGCATTGAACCCAGTGAATCAGGCAAATACCATCCATGTATTTTTTCTGTTGATGTTTTGGCTATTGTGATCATTGCATTCTTAGATGTCATATAATTGGTGGCATATTGTTGAATGCTTGGTAAAGTTTATCATTTTTGCTACTGCTTAAATATGTTTTTTTTTTCCTTTTTTGCTTGTTTGGTTAATTGGATGACTGCAGTCGTATAATTATATTTAACCGAAATTGGTGTATATGATGTCTATGCGTAGCAGTTCCTTCTCGATAAATAAATGCATATGATGGAAGAATTACTTCCTTGACTAGTATTGCGTGCCAAAAAAGTTAACTGAAAGTGCTGAGTGTGTCAATTTTTTTTCATCATTACTTGGACTGTTCAGTACACTGTAAGGAAGATGAGAATTAAGTGAAATTTTAAAAAAATCACTAGGCCTAGCAGAATTGATGAATATCTTACCATTTGAAAGAGGTATAAGGTTTATTCTTCACTAGGGAGTCAAAGTGTTGAAAATATAAAATATTGATTGTTAAGGCAAAGTCTAGTAATGTGCTATACTGACTGATCGCTGTTAAGCCTATTGGAGTTGGTGCTTAGTAACATGAGTTTGTAGTGCAATTAACCCGAAAAAGGGGCAAGATAGCCAATTTCTGCCCGTGCAAAGTCAGTCAAACGGAGGCATTCTTCGACTAGCTGTAGAATTTAATCCGTGTTTCTCATTGCACTAGAGATTTGGAGAATGTAGTTGATTCCGGAGTTAACCCAAACAACAACGAAAAAACAAGTTATTATTATTGAATTCAGAATAGGGAAATACAATCTGATAAACGGAAATAAAAAAAGCATCGTACACGCCACAACAAACTCAAGCCAGAGTGGATATCGGGGTGGGGATGGTGATTTGTGAGGGTTTGGACCTTCGGAGAGATAACAAAAGGGCGGTTGGAAGGAAGGATGGTGGAGCAGCAAGAAGGGGGTGATGGGGCAGCAAAGGGGAGGTGAGAAACTGCCAGACAGCTAGACAACAGGAAGGGCGAGAAGCGGTGGCAGCAAGGGCGAGGGGCTGAACAGCAAGTAAACGACAGGAAAAGTGCTGTCCTGGGTTGTGGCAGTGATGTAGGATGGTCGGACAGCTGTAAAACAACAGAGCGAGGGATTTCTGGGTGCGACAAGAAAATGTGGAGGGCTGGAACTTCAATAACAGCGAAGAGGAGGGAGCGGAAGGCATTGTCGGCGGTTGTCACTGTAAAAAACAGCAATCGGGTGGTTGTTCGGGGACGGTTGCAACAATGGTGGGAGGTCAGATAGTGGTAAACGACAACAGGAAAGATTGGCGGGCTGCGACAACAATGGTGGAGGGCAGGGGCAGCAATGGCAGCATAGAGGAAGGCTAGGAATGATAGCGACAATGAAGGGAGGAATAAAGGATGGAGCGCAACTCGATCCTTTGGAAGGAGATCACTACCTCAACAAATTACAAGCCTAGAATAGAGAAAGAGGATGATGACAGCTGTTTTGATAGAAAACAAATGTCAAAATTGAAAACCTAAATATATGAATCAAATATATAAGCCCTAGATAATAAGGATTGGGCCGACTGTTGAGAGGAAGCGCCAAATCCGCATAAGGAAGGTCGGCTGGCTCTCAATTTGTTGTTCTGACCCAGTCCCAGGTCGCTAGGAAGCTTCCTGCCTATCCAGGTCATGGAGTTGGTTCGTGGTACAGTGGAAGATAATACAGAGATGCTCTGTTGTAAGCTCCCGTGTCAATAATAGAGAAGAAATTTCCTCAACTTTCAAAGCTCTCTCTTAGCATCAATAGCATGTTGTTCTTCATTGCATTAGATAACTAGAAAATTGATCTAAATATAGGGGAAAAACTCATCTAATTTAGAGCTCTCTATTAGGGTGCTGGTAGCTTGATATTTCTTGTTGGCACGAGATATTAAAAGAATGAATCGTATGCATGTGGACATCGAAACTCGAGCAAATTCATTGGGTGACATCTTTGAACAGATTCTCCTTTTCTTAAACTATTGTATTTGAATAACAGTTTTCTCGAAGAAATGATGGGTATCATTCTTATCCAACGAGCATGCTAACATAATTGACTTACAACAAGTTGTAATGCATAGGACACACTAATTTCAAAAGTTTCAACCATTTTAAATGTTTCGTACACATATGACATTCTAACAATCAAGTAGACCAATGAAGGATACAAGTAGGGAAACCCTTATATGATGCATGATGTGCTAGACTTTGCTTGTTACCAAATTTTTGTGATGACTTGATAATATCGATAGATTCTTGCACTCTTATGATTCATTGATAAGGGGAAGTAACTCTTCTTTTGGAAGCCCTCCAAAGATTGAAAAGAGAAAATGAAGTATGCTTTGAGGGAGATGGAGAGGGATCAAGAGGGAGATTTGGAAAGCTAGAGGAAAATATAGGAGAAAGAGAGAGAAGAGGTGTGGTTTTGGGATTCTAGTCACTTCATGAGTAGAGTGACTATGACACATTACTTTTAGATATCTGGTATTCATATCATGAAAAATTTCTTACAAGTTACAAGCTTTCTAGATTCATAAAAATTGTTTGGCATACATGGATATAAAAAGGGGAAAGCAATTCAAGTGCAGTCATAACAAATCATGATGTATCTTTTATAAAATATAAGATTTTTAATAAAAGAACCTTAAAAAACAAATCAACGATTAATAACATATCTATTATATGATTAATCCTTACATAACTATTAGCTACTGCAGAAATATCCAAATAAGGCTCCTAATGACAAGTCGATTAACTCTTTCATAAGGCCAAGATCTATTTTTCAGCGTGTTGAAGAGGAATAACTAGTGTCCATAATGCATGCAGTCGCAGAACACACTCATCTTCTTCTTTAAATATGCCCATAAGAAGATATGTACTAGAGTGACAATCGTGGAGTAGTTTGATAACCCTTATAATAGAGTGGAGCTACTGGTGAGTGAATAATTTGTGTAAAATCTAGATGTTTTAGATCATCAACATTTATCCTGAGTTAGATCAAAAACATTGTAAGAGACCCATAAAATTATTGCTACGACAGTGGTGAAAGTATGAGGTGATCCATAATAATGGTGCAGGAAAATATATATGATACTTGGAGCATATTATATGATAATCTCAATGGCTAGTGCAGAGCCTAAACATATTTATACTTTGTCATGATATATGATTTTCTATAGGATAATCTTATGATAATAATAGCGAATTAAAATCATCTTATGATGGAGTGCGTAGTAGCATAGCAAGTTAGGAAACAACACACATCTTCATTGTGAAGGTTGCTGAAAATTAGTAGTGACTAGAGTTTTCTAAGTCTTAGGGTCTATTTGGGGATGCTACAGCTTATTGAATAACTAGTTGTGAAGCTGCTTTTAGGATAAGCTGTTGTTAGAAAGCAGCTGGTGGTGAAGTGGTGTATCATTTGTATGGTATACTATGTTGTAGTTGTTTCTAAGAAAAAAGACTGTAATGCTCTTATGTATATCTGTTAGGTGTGAGATCATTGCTTCAGAAATAATTCAAACAAAATAAAAAAAATATATTCAACATTTCAAAAAAATTCAGAAGTTCATTATTATACTACTTCAAGTGTAATACATCACTTAACTTAAAATTACATGATAATAAAAATTACAATAACAACAAATAATATTATTATAATGTTATCCTTCAAGTTCAAACATGAGCACTATCTGAATTGGATTTCTTATTATCATCAGTCGGTCTGAAAAATTTACAATTATCAAGTGTACTATTTATGGGAGACCTATAGGATCTTCTCACATAGCTAGCTTCTCGTCTTTAAGTATACTTGGAACATTGCATATCACAGTTGTAGTACAAAACTCTAGAAGCATTTAAAATTCTTAAACTTATATTTTCTGAGAATGCAAAATTCAATGAGTATTCAAAAAATTGGAGTATATGTGTGATAGAACCAACAAGTAAATAAAAAAAGTTAGGACTCGGACTCAACATAAAGAAAATCACAATCAGCCACAATAAGAAGGCAAAGGACCAATAAAGAAAGAAATCTTGGCTGCCTTTAAGTGTTTATTATCAAATTTGTCCAAGTTAAAAAACAAAGCGACATAAAAACCATCTGGAAGAATCTCTGATGTCATATGACTCATCATAGACCTCAAGAAAAAAAAAACTGAAGCAAATCATAATGCAACAACACAACATTACTTAATATTTATAAGCACAGCATAAGACTGCATAAGAACAACACATAATAGTCCGAGCATGACAAATATGAAAGTCAAACAATCACAAATAATAACAAACTGTTAACTCTTAACAAATCAAAATTTTTTAGTCGTGTTGGCTTTCATAGAAAAGCCTATGATAATGACCCCTTTGTTCAGCTACAATCGACATGAACAACTCTCTTTTAGTTGGACCCTTGAGCAACTTGGTAGAGAATAAGTAAAATGGAATGTTATCATAAGTTTCAGGGATCATCTCGAGTGTTCCGATGACATCATAAATGGAAGAAGGTTTGTGTGATGAACTTGGCTAAGCTGAAAATTCCGAAAATGTTGCAACTAGTTTGAAAATTTGATGCCTTAGGAAAAATGTTTTGCTGGCTTTCTTTTTCCGCATGATGGGTTCAACAAAATATTTTTGCTTTGTATGACTGGATGTAGCGCGCTCAGTTGTAGTATGTTATAAACATCTCTCAAGATCATTTGAATTATCGTTCTGTTGAGATGCTTCTTAGAGATCCAAGTTAATTGGAGTTTCTTGACTTGGAGCCCATGCATGATCACTAGTGACAACAACTCCATTGAGCATCATGCCAAGCTTCTCCTCAAGTTCAGGATCAATATCAAAAAGTTTGATTTTTTTTTTGCATTAGAGACATTCTACATTTCAATGAAGTGAAAACAATAATCATATTATCATACATGTGCTAAAAAAGTTATATGACATAAGCATTTAAAAAAGTAACTTCACGTCCGATTTTTTCCTTCCACCATTTTTTTTAAGCATCTAGTCATTTTTTATGGGGTCACAATCCAGTCTGGTTGACCCATATTTCAATTCTTTTCTGCACCTTTCATTCCTTTTTTAGTTGGTGCCACTAATTTTTTAATTGACTCCTATCATATTTTCTTCCAATTGGCTCACAAGAATTTTGAATTATATTATGCTAGCCTTCTTTACTGAAATGGATTGTAGGTCGAGTACCCAGTTTAACCTCTTTTAGATAGACATTAAAAGACAAACACTTCTCTATCTCATTTTGTAGACAAGCCATTTTCTATTGATTTGTCCATAACAACTCACTAGTAAGGAAATAACAAATAAAAATGTGATAAGATAGAAGTTGTTAAGATTTGGAAAAGAGGAAGTTTAAAATTTGGAAAAAAAAAATCAAAACTCAGGGTCAATATTAAGAATTAAAGAATTTGTCATCAAACAATCATAATGAAAAGGGGATCTTGGTTGTCTTACTTCAGTGTAGGACAAATTCTTATATGTAGAAGGGCATAACAGCATAAAGGTTTCCCAGAAGAACACCAAGGTCATATCACTCATCATTGCCCCATAAGCCCTCCCATGTTCATTAGTTCATATTGCAACATACCAAAGAAACCAAAAGAAACGGGATAAGCCAAAATTTCTCACATTGAGGGAGAGCCCTATAAGTGCCCCCATGCTCATCAATTGACATTTTGGCATACCAAAGAAACCAAAGAAACTAGAATTCATCACAAAGATGTCATAAACTAACACATCCAAAGACACACATAAAGAGTAGAGCACCAAAGAAACCAGAAATTTTCACATACATGTCATACCCAAACACACCCAGACACATCAAATCGTATTGACATATGAAAAAAACCGAAGTACGAAAAAAAACTCACATATAGATGTCATTATCAAACACAATCGAATGCACATAGGAGGAGAGCCTTATAAGCTCCCAATTCTCTTATCACATTTCCATACCAAAGAAAAAAAAAATAGAGATCCCCACATAGACTATTAAAACCAAACACACTTAAGGACATTCATGCTCATGTCATCAATTCACTCATGCTTATATTCATCAATTCACTGTGCCCAAAAATCAAACATACCGAAGAGACTCATGTACTTAATGAGATATTAAGGAGAGCTCCATAAGTGCACTCATGCTCATGAATTCACATTTACGCAGGAGAGGGAAATCGAGATTTGTATAAAACCTAGCCAAACACACAAAATAAGGAAGAATACACCCTATCAAGATGACAGAAGATAGGAAAGTCTAGGCATACCTTTAATGAAGAATGATCAGGAACGAGAAGTTGGAAGAAAGAGCCGAACAAAGAAAAAACCTTAGGGTAGAGCTGGAGATTGCGGTGGTAGAAGGGGAAAGCTGAGGGAAAATGGAAGTGAAACCGCAAAACACAAAGGGAAAGGACGACCGTGAATAATATCATATGTCAATGCATATATTTTCTTAAAAAATTCGTTAAAAAATGCATTTCTTTGATGAATATTCAACGCATGTATTGTATTGATTAATTTATATATAAATTCTTACATCGTGTAGAATGATTGAACCAATATATACAGATTCTAGTTAGGTAATAGAAGTGTACTCTTTGTTTTTTTCCTTTTTTCAGCTTCCAATTGTTCCTAGCCTTTGAGTTCACGCCATGTATACAATAAGCCAATATTTCAGTACGTCAATGATTTGATATAAATGTGCCCAGTTGCTACTTTTATTCTCTTCAAATTGCAGCAAACAGATATGGTCTTATGCATCATATATGCATCATTCTCCAGTTAACTGCTCATTTAGATTTTATCCTCTTTTGTTAATAGTTTGTGACCTAAAATCCTTTTAGGCTTGAATCAAAAAATTTATGGATCGGATTTACATTACACCCCCACCCACACAGACCCACCCATGCACATACGCGCAAATGTATAGTTCTACTGTTACTTTGTTGGAATCGGAGTTTTGGATTACTTTTAATTGAAGTTCAAACTTTAATTGCTCTAAAAGTTGTCTCGAGATTCATGTTACGCTTCTAGATTCGTGCCGGATGATTAAAATTTTTTTGATGGTGTGTGTGTGTGTGTGTGTGTGTATATATATATATATATATGTATAGCTATTGTCTTTGAGATGCCAGACCCTTTTTTCATTTGTAACTCCTCTTTTTTTTTGACATTGTGAATTCCTCTCCTTTGACTGTGTAGTTCCATCCATCTATACTTTTTTTCACTTGAACCTTTATGTTTCCTAGTGATGTTTGTTGCTTAACTTTTTGTTATCATTCTTACATCTTTTATATGTAATCCAGCAAGTATACGACAAGGACACATTCAGCAGCGACGACAAAATGGGAGATGCAGAGTTTGACATCCAATCCTTTCTTCAGGCTGTGAGAATGAATTTGGCTGGCATCCCAAACGGCACCATAATCACAACTGTGCAACCCAGCAGGGAGAACTGCCTTGCCGTTGAAAGCCCAATCCTTAAGAAAGATGGAAAAGTAATCCAAGAATTGGTTCTCAGGTTGCAAAATGTAGAGTCTGGTGAGGTTGAACTGCAGCTGAGCTGGGTTAGCATGCCAGGTGCTCCAGGTTTCTGAAACAAACTTTATTGTAATCAAGCCATATTTAGTTTTTGCTTAAATAATCATTGAGCACGTGTTTCTGGACAAATTTTATGAGATGTTGCTTATATAAAACTTATATCATGGGTCCTTATTAAATCAGTGAATCATTACAGTAGCAGGATGTGTGTTCACTATGTTTTGTCTCATGTTTGTGTAAAGTTAATGCAGATTTCATTCTCATTGGTGTTCTGCACTCTCTTTTTGTATTTTTTTCTTTTTTTTTTATTTTTTTTATGTTATAAGTTGATTTTATTGTTATTATTATTTTTTGTTTTAGGTGTTGGGATGAAATATACACTTAGGCTTCGATTGATTAGGACTCAAAACCACATTTTGAAATATGATTATCGGAACAAAATTTTAAACAGAAATACAATAAAAATAATCCTAGAAAAAAATACACCAAGATTTATGTGGAAAACCCCGGGAACATGAAAATTTTATGGAGTTACAACACCCAGAAATTTCACTATGAATGAGAAAAAAGCATAGAGATACACACTCAGATCAATTCTCTGCAAATATGGAAATTTACAGAAATTTGCTCTAACTCTTTCTCTCGATCTCATAAGAGAAAGCCCTTGTTGAAATCCTCCTCTTTGATCCTTGTCGAGAAACACCACACACAAGAAGATTATCTTGTTCATCATATCACGAACTTAAGAATTGAACAATAGACAATTATTTCGTCAGGGCAATCACGTCAAGAAGCGGTGCAAATATTTCATGCACTCAGGATGTAACGACCCAATCGGTAGCATGGTTATGCTCGTTGTGGCGTAGTTATGTTGCCCGGCGTAGCTATGCCTGTTTCGGGTAGGGCTGTGAAATTGCCTTGAAAATTGTAAATCGCTTGAAAATAGGATCAAATTTTAGCTCGAATCGAAATCGGATTGAACCATTCAAGTAGAGCTACGGACCAAATTAAAGGATCGAAATTATTTCGATTTGTCCTCAGCTCGGATTGGGATTGATATAAATTCTTATGAGTTTATATATTTAACATCTAAATTTTTAGTTTTAAATGCATGATGCATTGTCAGCATGTTTGATGAGGGATTTTTTGCTTGAGCAGAGTGTCAGGGATTCAAATCCCCTCTTTTCACCAAAAAAAAATTGCATATTTGGTTGGTAGCCGGCCGCGCGGGCCAAAGCGGGTTCAAGTCGGGTCGATTTGGCTCACGAGTAAAAAATGACATCTGAGTCGACTTGAAAATCGGATTGATCCACACCATATCAGATCGAAATCTAGTAGGATCAATCCACGGTCTGATTTTGATCTTGTTAAAAAAAATTCGCTCTAATTTCGAGTCAGCCCTAGATTGGGTCGAAATCAGATCGTTCATACCCATAGTTTTAGACATAAGTACGTCGTGACAATAGTTTCCATACTAAATAATCTCTCATTTGGAGATTGATTTCATTCAATGCTTGCCCTCCACATTTATATTATGTATTGTAGTATGACTCACACCCTCAGTTTCAAACTTCTTGGACTCCAACTGAAGACAACTTGGCTCTAGTTTTTTCACCGCCTTCATCAACGTGTTTGCAGGATTCTGAGTTGTGTATCTTATCCAAAATGTGTCATCTTCTAGAAGAGAGCGCATAAAATGAGACATGAGATGATTTGTTTTATCATGGCATGAAAAATAGTATTCTGAATAAGATGAATTGCACTCATACCGTCACTATGAAGTTCTATAATCCTTTGCTCTCATTTCTGTCATAAAGTCATATAGTCAAATCATCTCCTTGTTAGTCTCAGTGATAGAGATATATTCAATCTTCGTAGTTAAAAGTATAATAATTTTTTGCAGCCTAGAAATCCAACTCAGCGTTGTGTTTCCCAAAGTGAAGATATACCTTATTGTACTCCTTATACCATCCAAATCTCTAACCATATTGAATTTATAAATTCCTATAAACTGATCCCTACACTTCCTTGACAATGATGTATGTCTGGATTGTTCATATATCTGCTGGTGACACTCACTATATATGCAATATTTGGTCTATACAAATCATAGCATATATTAGACTTCCAACTGCTGAAGCATGCATATGTCTCTTCATATGTGCTTGCTCTACTTCAAACTTAGGCAGTAATTCATTAGCTTGAAGTGACTACCTAATGGGGTGCAAATTGGTTTTCCCTCATCCATGTTAAATCTCTGTAGGACCTTCTCAGCATACTTTGTCTGAGATAACTTCAGTGCAGCTGCACTTTTATCCCTATTGATTATTGTCCCAATGATCTTTTTAGTTGGACCTAAATCCTTCATCTTGAACTTCTCTTGATAATTGCTCTTTTAATTTTAATTTTTTTTTTTTATTTCCTTCATATCTACCTCTGCAATCAGCATGCCATTCACTTAAAAAGGAGTAAGATATAATAATTATCGAAGTATTTGATGAAACAATAGTTGTCTGTTTGGCATTTCATGTACCCACTGTCGACATAAAACCTGTCAAATCTCATGTACCACTGTCTCAGGATCTGCTTCAAGCCATAGTGGCTCCTATTCAATTTGCAGACAAAAATTTCTTTCTTTGGAACCTGTTAACCCTGTGTTTGCAACATATAAAATTCATTCAGATCTCCATGTATGAAAACTGTTTTTACATCCATCTACTCCAGATATAGATCTTCCTTTGTTACCAAACTCAACACAACTCAAACATTTGTCATCTTTTTCATAGGATAAAAAATTCATTACAATCCACTCCTTCCTTCTAGTCAAATCCCTTCACAACAAGTCCTCCTTGTAGCATATGTTATCATTTAATTCCTCTTTCAACATGTAGACTCACTTGTTGTCTAGTGCTTGTTTATCATCTGTAACACCATTAAATCACAAGTTTGATTTAACTTCAAAGAATGCATTTTCTCATCCATGGCAAAGTCCCACTCCCTTGCATCTTCAACTTGAGTGGACTTCTTAAAGCACTCTAGTTCACTACTATGAGTTATCAACAAATAATGTAATAAGGGGGAGTACCTCTGTACCATTTGTATCACTTTGCTAGACCTCTTGAATTTAGTAGCAGATGACTGATGAACTTCATGTGCTTCATTTGGTTGAGTACTCCAGTATTTTCTATCTAAACCTACTTAGACTCTTCAGAAGTAATTGATATAAAAACTTGAATTCTACTCTTGTTTTTATACATCTCCATTTCATTGAAAGTGACATCCCCGCTAATGAATTTTTTTATTTTGATAGTCTCATTACTTGTATCCAAACTCAGCTATGCAATACCCAATAAAGGCATGCTTTAAAGATTTCAAATCAAACTTTATTTTAGACACTGTATGAACATGAACATGTGTTGAACACTCAAATTCTTTTAGACGAGATAGATTTTAATCATTGCTCTTTAAGCTTCTTTGGGTAAGTCTTCATTTGAGGATACTGATGGGCCACAATTAATCAGATAAACATTAATATTCACTGGTTCAACCCATAAATATTTAGGCAAGTTTGCATGCAACCTCATGCTCCAACATATTCCATGATTATTATGTTCTTGCGCTCTACTACTCCATTCTGTTGTGGGGTTCTTAGAATAGTGATCTCATGCCAGATCCCCTTTGAAGCACAGTAATTCCTAAACCTTTGATCATGATACTCACCCTCATTATTTGATCTAGGACACTTTAGCTTCAAGTATGACTCAATTTCTACCATATTCTTCTACTTTTTGAACACTTTAAATATGCAATTTTTTTAAGAAGTAAATTCATATCTTTTTGGTGTGATAATCGATAAATATCACAAAGTTGTGGGAACCTCCAATGGACTGAACTTGGAATTGAAGCGCTTGATAATAAGCTTAGACTAAAAGTTAATTATTTGTTTTCTTACATTAAATTTTAAAAAAAAATTGAAAAGGTATGGCTTTAAAACAGAGTAATAATTCACAATTCTTCTGTGTCTCAAGTTTTGATTTAACTGATAAAACAAACTCGACTTATATTTGATTTATACGATCACCTGAATTTTAATTAAGGGATAGTTTGAACTTCTAACATAAGAAGCACTAGAAAATGTGAATTCGTAAAAATCTTCGCTTAACCAGATACACCAATTCTTCCAAAAATTAAAAGAAAAAAATTCAAGGTGAGAAGATGCTTGAGGTTAAGTAAAGAAGGAAATTCACTTAGATTTTGTAGGAGTCATCTTAATATACAGAATTTAATCTCTGCCTTAATAAAATTCAGGGATCCCATAATTTTAGATAGAAATACAATTTACTTATTGCTTGAATGGAAGCTGGAGATCAGAAGAATTGGTAGGGATATGAGAAGGATTTTTGCCATACCTGATCAAGCGTGTAAAAAGATTTGTGTTAGGAAGGGAATAATTAAAGGAAAGTTGAATTTATTACCAAAGCACATTAAAACCTCAATAAGGCTAGGGATTGCATGGCCTTAACAAACTTGTACTCATGCTGACAAATGGCAAAGATACTATTTCCTTTCAAGTTTGAGTTTAGAAGGAAGATTACTTGGGGACAAGTAATAGACAAGTTTTGGAGATTTGATATAAGCAAAATATTTGATATTTTCTTGACATATTTTCCCATGTTTTTATATTTTTCTATACTAATATTATGCTTGAGAAATGTATTTTTGTCTTAGTTGTGCAAGTGACAGGTTGGACGTGATTTTTGAGTGACGAAGGGTGAAAATCAACATAAAAGGAGAATTTTTGTACCAGCACACTTGTGCCACCTTAAGACGCACCCAAGTTAACATAGCTCGCTCGCAACAAAAACGGGGTGCATCCGCACCCACGTAAAGCACTCTCACCCAGTTGCACTGCGCCCGCACGTGGCCAATCCCTGGACATCACACTCGAGTCGTCATAGCAGCACCTACGCGCCCACGCCAGATTCACGGTGCACACGTATCTGACTCGTTGGGCTTATTTTGGCAAGAAATTTATTGTCTTTGCTAAGCCGTGCATAAATATATCCTCATCAGGATGGTTTTAAGACATCTTAGGGGTTGATTTTCAACCTCTTGTTCTTTTGATTTCGTGAGAGAGCTTTGAGAGGAAAAATTCTGCTCTTGTGGAGAAGACAAGTTTTTATTGTAAGTTTAACATTTTTTTGTGTCTTGCAATGAAGATCTGTACAGTTTGTGTCTATGGTTTTCTTGACAATGTGAGGCTAAACTCCTTTTCATGTCTCTGTGATGTAGGGTTAGTGGTTTTATCGTGATTTTTCAATATCTTTTTCTTGTTTCATTTTTTCGTGCTTTTATAGTTTTACGTTGTTGGTTAACCTTCTGGATTTCGTTTACTCCCAGTTTGGCTAGTTAGGATGTTAAAATCTTTCGTAACTCTATGACTTCTAACCATTACATAGTGGAACGAAAAATGTTAACCATGGAATTCTAGGAGGATAGATATACTCCAGTAGGATTCTGCAACCTTTATCATTTATGAGGGATAGAAAAAATCTTGGGAAACGTCATGAGGTTAAACAAAACTTAACTTCGTGGGTTTCTAATTCCTTTTTTGACCTAGACATAAGCATAAGAAAAAACTTAACTTCGATTGACAACTATCACATAAGAAAACTTTAATGAACATCACGAAAAACCATGATACCTGAATCACAGAGGCACTAGCCTCATCACCCTTGAAGAACTTCCAAGATTTTCTCTGCTTTCTGTTTTTTGTTTTATGTTATCTGCGATCTGAATTATTTTCTGTAGAATTTTAGCATTTCAACATCTTTTGAGATCAGTCAAGTTATGTCCACAAGATTAGCAAACTAGAGATTCTTTGTTAGGAATAATTGTTAAAATCTTTCCATGTGAGATTGATACACGGACTCTTAGATTGTATATTACTTGACACATATACTTGCATTGTGCGTCCGACTTACTTCTCAGTAATTTTTGGCGCATCAATCATCGAATTTGATCCCTATATAATACAATTGGTTTGTTACAGTGTTGAAATTATTCAAATGTTTTGCCACTAAACTGTCTTCCACAATCTTCTTGTTGAATACCTCTTCATTAGAAAAATTTTATTTGAAACAGAAGGTTTTTCATACAACATTGTCAGTACTGCCATAAGATCAATTGTGGTTTTTTATTCACTGTATTGAATACAACAGACGAGAAAAGTGACAAATAGATCAAACCTAGGGCAGTTCGATCCAACACTTCCCAATCCTCTATAGTCGTCAATTCAAGCTTCTTGGTGATACTTTGTAGTGACAAATACATTTCTTTTCAAAACAATGAATCCCCCACTTATATACTCTGGAAAATAGCTCGATCTATTGAACTTCTGCACTTTGTACCTTGCTTCGTCGGCTATTATTCCCAGTCGAATCAAACGCCCCGCTCAAATGCCCCATGTTGCAATGGAATATACACTTTGGCTTCAATTAATTAGAAATCAAAACCACACTCATGGAATAGGATGACAACAATTCGATAAATCAGTAACAAATTTCGAATAGCACAATAAAAAGAATCTAAAAAAAAAAAAAAAAACATATCAAGATTTTTGTAGAAAAACTCAAAAAACGGGAAAACCCGACGGAGCCACACCACCAAGATATTTCACTATAAATGAGAGAAAACTACAAGTATACATACTTATATCAACTATCTGCAAATATAGAAACTTACAAAATTTCACTCCAACCTTTTCTCTCGGTTTCATAAGAAAAAAGCCTCGTTGAAATCATCATCTTCAACCCTTTTTCCGTGTCACAAAAGAACTTGTTGAGAAACACAACATGCAAGAGCTCGAATCCCGAATTTAAGAACTGGACCAATAGATAACCATTATGGCGGTGTAATCACGCTAGAAAGTGGCATAAATATTTTGTGTGCTCAGAATGAAGCAACCCAACCAACGGTGTGGTAATGCGTAGCTATGCCGTCCGAAGTAGCTACGTCCATTTCAGGCATAGACATTTGGCCTTGGGGGTGATTTGGGATCAGATTGTTTTTTCTACTTGTTTTTATTTTTATTTTATTTTTATTTTTATTTTTATTTGAAATAAACTATGATTATTTTCGGAAATATTGAAATCATCTTGAAGTGTTTTTTGATAGCTAAGTTTTGTTTCTAAACATTTAAAAAAAATAATATATACATATACATACTACTTCACCAGCGAGCTTATGCTAATTTAACCCTACTGGCTAAGCTGTGACTTTATTTCTTATACGTTTATATATTAAGGTATGTATGCATCCATTAATAATTTTAAATCTAAGTTCTGAAAACACAAGCTCAAATTGTTATGTAAATGAAATGCAAAGAATCTAATTTTTTTGCCAGCATAATTGGAATAGTTAGGTGGTAACTAGGGGTGTAAACGAAGCGAACACGAACGAACAGAGCTTGTGTTCGTGTTCGGTTTCTTTTGAAATTTAGTTTGTTTGAAATAAGCTCGTGCTCAAAATTGTTCGTGAAGTCACTGTTCATGTTCGTTTCTTAACGAACGAGCCGAGCACGAGCTGTTTGCGAACGACGAGCCAGTTTGACATCCCTACTATTAATATATATAAATAGTATATTATACTAATTATATAACTTATATTATATAAATATATAATATCTATATTATTATATTATTAATATAGTATATTAATATATTATTATTATTAATTTATTATATATTATAATTTATAAAATTTAATTTTTTAAAATATCATAAATTTTTTATGTATAATTATTTTAAATTATCTTATATTTCGAATAATAACGATTCGAATACGAACAGACACATCACTTTTCATGTTTGGTTCGTTTAACTAACTGAACGAAAAAAATTTGTTCACATTCATCTTGTTTATTTATCGAACCAATCGAACACGAACTCATTGATGAATCAAATAAGAACTGTTTGCGAACAACGAGCTTTTTTTGACAGCCCTACATGTAAAGCCCCCATTTTCTCCCTATATTATTGAGTTTATAGCTCGGACCGGGCTGAGCCGGCCTGCTTGGTTTTAAGGGTCCAAATAAGGCCCAAAAGAAAGGCTAATATGGTAATATAGATGGTTTGACATCAGGGTCTTATATATCGTGATTTGCTTTGCATGCCCTAAGATCGTCTCCGGTACCGCTTTCTCAGAGCGAGGAGGCTTCCTGATTCTGGTGCTGCTCGGATTTGAGGCAGAGTATCAAATCCTTCTCTTTTACGCCTCAGAGATTTTACTTTTGTTTAGATTTGCTTTTGTTATAGATTGATCTGATCAGACTAGTTTATTTTTTTCTCTAATTTTGAGAATTTATCAATTGTTCAGATCTGTGATTCAAGAGAACGAGTTGTATAGAAGCCATGGCTCTGGTGAGTTTCCCCTATGAGTTATTGTTTCATTAGAATTCTATCCCGTACATTTGAGAAGCTCCATATATATTTTTTTAATGTTCATGTATTAATCTTCTACATATCTCCCTTATTTGACTATTTGATTTTTTTTTTAGGTTTGATTCATTGTGATTTTATATTTTCGGGTAGAAAGGGAGGCAGTTTTTAGGTCCAAGTAGAACTTATTGTCTGTTGGTTTAATCTTGGAGGAACGACCAATTTCCTTTACTTGTTTTGTTTCCTTTACTTGTTTTGGTGAATTTTTGGTGAATTTTTTTTTTTTTGTTATGCCTGGTGCGTACTTATATAAGAATCGATATCTTATACAAACTGAATGAATTCTAATGATTTGATTTAATTCTTTGAGCGAAAATGAGGACGTTCAATGTCCCCTTTTTATTTTTTGTGAAATAATTGAAAGGGCCGTTGTGCTGAGTTATTGTCACAGTGATAAATTATTAGTAGGGAACAGAAATCATGGCGGAAGAGCATCAAAACTCTGGAAATGATAGAATAATGTAAGCTTCGGGAGGCCATTCGGCTTGTATGTGGGCCTTATATAACAAGGATTCAATCTTTCCTCTCCTTTTATAGTGGAGTTTTTATATTTATATGTATTCATTGTCTTGTTTCGTTTAAATGATTGTATGGTTATTGTGATCAAATTTTAAAGAGTTTAAATGATTGTGGTTATTGTGATCAAATTCATTGTCTTGTTTCGTCTAAACCCTAAGGCATGCCTCAAGGTATAAACATTGAATGCTTTTTTAAACAGCAATTGTGATAACTTTTCATAATAGGCTTTTTTCGAGAGTATGGGTCATTCTGAGGCAGTTTCAGCTTGTTAATAAGTTGTTGTGCAACAGCTGTGGCAGGAAGCTGCTGCGGATAAAATAGTTGTCTGTTTATTTTTTGCAGTTTGAAAACAGCTATGTTGCAACTATTTTTAGACAAATAATAATTCTTCCCATGTATTGTAATATTGTTTACAACAAAATTGTTCATTCTAATTCATTCCATACTTAAAAGCAAATATCTAGTTCGAATGTTATAAAATAAAAATAGACATCTCACTAAATAATAAGTAACACGACTATCAAAATAAAAAAAAATTACCAAAATAACAATTAATAATGTGATAATATTATTTTTAAAATACAGCAGACGTAGATCACGAGATAAGTTGTCCTTCAGAGAAACTCTCTATGCTTGATTACTTTCAACGTTGAAATCCTCTAACTCATCCGCTCTCCTGAAAAGTCACAAATGTTTTGTTTTTCTCCTTGGATGTCTGTAAACCTCTCCCGTGTCTTTGTGACTGTCGTGAAGTAAACTGAGAACATCGTAGTTTGCAGTAGCAGTGCATTCCTTAGAAGTGTCAGAAATCCTCGAGCTCATCTTTTCTAAGGACTTAAAATAGATGTCGTTAGATTTAACACTAGTAAAAATTAATAACATAAATAATTAATTAAAATTTTTTGAAGCTGTGAAATCTCAGAGAATTTAGTATACCAACAAATCTATCACTACAAAAAAACAATAAATATGATAAAAAAAAGTTCCTGGTTGCTTTTAACCACGTAATACCAAGTCCGTGTACGTCACATATGCATATCACCAAAGAAAGGTCATTCAGATGAACCTAAAAAATCATAAAACTGAAAAAGAAGAGGAACTTGATTATCTTCATTAGGTTTTCACATGCGACACCAACCAATAACATACAAATCATCCAGAAGAACTCATAAGGTCAAATGTCTCATTATAGACTTATAAAATCCACCGAAAAAAGATGCAATATTTAGGATACATATTATACTCATGATTGCCTCATCGCTTATCCAAGTGAAAAAAATGCATGAAAAATGAAAAATACATGTTAATTGCAAAAAAAATTGATACAATAAATATTAAAATATTTAAAAAATAGAAATGTACATGATTTATATAAAATATTGATACAATAAACAATGACTGTTACCAACAAACATTATAATTAATAAAAATAAAAACTAATGTTTTCTTCAATTACCCTCCACTTATAGCATCTGTAAATTTGTCCCTCAGCTCCATCATCTCGCATGCACTTTACCCATCTTGAATGCATGCATCGAGAATATTATTTTTGTCCTGTGATAAAGATTGTTCAAGACAATATTCATATGTCTAAGCAGGGATATGTGTTCGCTTTATAGAAATCAATTTCGTTGTGTGAAAGATGTCGAATATAAGTGTGGAGAGTCATTGTGATAATCACAATCTGCACATGTTTGAGAAACGTATAACTTGACATATTATGAAGTATAACTCATTTCTTATTACAAACTTCAAAATTTTTCTCAATGACGTCGTTTAAAGAGTTTCTTTTGTTGAACTTTTCTCTCCTGCCCCGCATGATATTGTCGGTTCTCTCGATGTTAGGTTTATGATATCTCGTATCAAGATAGGGCTTTAAATACCCTTGTTGCAAGAGATATCCAACATCGACCAAATTATATTTACATGATGTGAATAGAATGATTAGTGTTGAATTATAAAGAAGAAGGTGAGTAATTTAATCTCAAGTGAAAGTGTGGGTAGGTATGAGAAGTTTTATTTCTTATTCCGTGTTGCAAATTTGAAAATCTGACTGTCTTGTGCGCTGCTCTCTCAACCGGTCATGACAAAAGTGAAACACATGTTATGCGTCGGTGATCCGCACTTCTCAATGATTGTGAAATTTTCATTATTCGATACACGTGCTTCCACGTGTGTTCCATCGATTGCTCTAATACAATTTCAAAGATTAAAGAAGGTTGTGTATATTGTTGTATTCATGGTCTTCTGAATATAACGAAGAGAAAGAATTACCTTAAAATATTGCATATAATGTGGGCCATGTGCAATCTTTATGGGAGTTCTCTCAAATGTTGGGTCATCTGACTTGATAATTTTTTTATGACAAACTAACAAAAGCATTCAACCCAACTGAAAAGTATCTGCTGATTGTCTCCGATGAGTGTTAGAATCGCTTCATTGCTTCTCTTATAGATTAATTATGTGATAAAATGTAGAGGGTTATCGCTGGTGTCTCTAGAGATCATCTTGGAGGAGTTATAAAGTCTATGATTCCTGTATAATTCATCTAAAAGATCGATAAACACAGACTGTGTCATACAAAACATGTTGGTTGTCCTCCAAACAATTTCTCAACTCATTTATCATCAATGTAAGATGATGTCATGCAAGGAGACCGATCCTACAACTCATATATCAAAGATACCGCTACTACAATTCTTCTTCCGCGTCTCTCTCTCTGTGAATTCATGTTAGATAAATTCTCTATTCAGGTAACACATAAACATCATTAACAATCATAAATTAACAAGTTTGATGAAAAAAACAAATATCCAAAGTAGTATTAACAATGTTCCAAACATAAACAAGAAACATCCAAAGCAAAATCCAAATTAACCTAATGGAAAAAAAAATACAAATAGCCCAAAGACATAAATTCAAGCGTCTCTGTTGTCATAAAAATAATGTAATAGTTGACCCTACGGTCAGGGGTCATATTCATGAAGAACTTTACGAGTCTGATAACTTGTTGGATAGAAGTTTTTTGTGATGTCCCAAGGTCATTGGTGCATGAAGCCACTAGTTGTGAATTCTGGCTTCTAATGAAAGCAACCCATTTTTTTTTCTTTTTCTCCACCCTTAGGCGCTTTGCCCTACTAGTGGACTATTTCATTTTGGTTTGGGCTGGGACCTTTGTTGGAGTCAATTGTTCGTTCGGCATCCAAGTTCTCAGCCATGCTTGTAAACCCTCGCTCACTAGGGTCTATGCATTATTCCTCATTGCCGCAACCCCACCAAACATACGGTTCAACTTCTCTTTGAGCTCAGTGTCAATACTACTGAATTTTATTTTTTTGGCGGCTGATACTACCTGCAACATAAAGTGACATGGATATGTTGATATATTTCAGCAAAAAAAAATTCTATAGGTTTTAATCTATTTTCATATCCAATCTCTCATCCTACCATTATTGTGAAGCATCAATTGTTCACTTTACGGATTTCAATCCAAGCCCGTGGATCCACATTTCAATTCCTTTCAAAATTTTCAATCTTTTTTTAATTGATCACTTCCTTTCCCGTAATTTTCTTGAATTTTTTTATAATATTTTGTCAGTCCTCCTTGTTAAAATAGGTTGTGAGCCTATTTCCTGGCTCCACCTCCTTAAGGCAGAGATCACAAAATATTAATTTGTCTTTCTCATCCCACAAAACAGATGAACCAAGTTCTTTTTTCTTAATTTCTGAGTTACTAGCATAGAAAGGATTAAATAACATAAATATTTGACACAAGAAATAATTAACACAAGTAAAAATAAAGTTGTCGTATCTCACCATCGCCCCACACCAAACGCACTACCCCCACACCATTGCCCCCACACCAAACACCATTGCCCCCACACCAAACACCATCCCCACGCCACACACCATCCCCACGCCACACACCATCCACACACCAAACACCGAATTGTCCCAATAATTCATGTGCTGTGTTTGTAAATTTCTTTGAACTTTAAAGGATAATCCTGAGATAGCTAGGTAAATATCCCAAAACTTTTTTTTATGTGTTATAGGCCTTATTTTTCACTCAAATAATCAAATCATTCAAAGTTTATCTTCCCAAAAAATTGTATTAGCAAAATTTCATCCAACAAGATCCATTTACATACTCAACACGCAATTCAAATGAATTTACATCTCACACAATAACTTCAATATCTATGCACACAACACTCAAACGTGTAAAACGACATCAAAATGAATTCCATTACAATATCCTAAACATAAAGAAATCTTGGTGAAGCAGTGAAAAACACACGAGTATGGCTACCATCATTCTTCAAACTTCTAATTATGGATGCAAATGCCATGAATGCAAACACATAAGAATTGTGTGTTGGATTTGTAAATTTCTCTAAACAATATAGAAAAAGGAGCACCTGAAACATTGTTGATAAAACCAGCTTGCATCTTAAATTCTCAATCCATATTCATAAAATGCACGTCGCCTTAAACATTGTTGTTAACAAATATAACATCAGCTATCATTCTTTTCTCAATATTTTCACTGAAATATCAAAATTTTTAATGAAATTTCAATCCATATTAATGAAATACGCATTAGCCGAAAGATTGTTATTTATACATCGATCCAAGCATTTCTCAAATTCGCACTCATATATCACAAATCAACGTAGGAAGATGGAAGCAAAAATGTCAAAACCTTTAGGGTGATAGGTATGTAATCCTACAAAAAAAGAACAAAATTAATGTAGGAACCAACGCTATTATGCATCAACCAAAGATCACAAAACGATTGAAATCACAAAGCACATAAAAAAAATTGAGGTTGTAGCCACCGAGAATATAGAAAAAAGGAAGGCACACCCAAAAAAATTTTCTCTGTGCAAACCATATGACTTATAGAGCAAATCCATGAAGAAGATATGAGGGGGAGAGGATACCGGAGAAAGAAGGAAGCAAATGCTGGCAAAAACCCTATCCATATGTGTCGGCAAGCAAAGAGGAGTAGAAAAAAATTCCTAGGCAGATTGCTTGCGGAGCGAGGTCAAGCGGGAGGGAGGGCGCGATAGTAAAGAATGCTAAATAACGCAAAAGAAGCCGAGACGGGATTGTGGTGCGACTTATCGGGTGCGTTTAATAAAATGTGCTCGCTCTGCAAAAACCAAACAAACTGAACTGCGGGAGTGGGCCATGCTGCAGCTTATTCTAATAAGCTGCGCCAAACACACCCTATATCCTACAAATTGGTGCACCGGTTTGCTGCTTTGGTTGGTCCTGGGTATTCTATATGTGGCTTTCTTGCAAATATTTAGTTGATATGAGGGTTGTGAAATCATTGCTGCTTAGTAGTTTTAGTTATGAAGATATATTTTGCATATATTATACGTCTTAACTTTCTGATATGTTTTTGACTTTCTGTTTATAGATTCTTCATTCTGGCTTGAAAAACAAAAATTCTTTCAAGACCCTCATTGCTGCAGAATACAGTGGAATTGAGGTTGAACTCGTTAAGAATTTTCAGATGGGTGTTTCAAATAAAAGTCCTGAATTTCTTAAAATGAATCCACTAGGGAAGGTAACTTTGGAAGATGAGTGTTTCTATATAAATCTTTTATGGAATTAAATCCAAATTTATTTGAATGATGTGTGCTGATGTAGGTTCCTGTATTAGAGACCCCTGACGGAGCTGTCTTTGAGAGCAATGCTATTGCACGTTATGGTATTTTTTTTATTTTCTTTTGTGAATTATGAGTTGTAAGGCACAAATTTGATGTTTGCGGGATTTGAACGCAATTTTCAAGATCTTTATCAACTAAGCTGGCAGACTCTGAATGATGTATATAGACTACTCCATTGAATTTAAAACTTACAACTTGACTCCATTTGTTTGTAGTTACGCGGTTGAAAGCTGACAATCCTCTTTATGGTTCTTCACCGATTGAATATGTAATGATCTTTTTCTCCTTGTTTCTTCTTTTAGGTAAAATGTATATTTTATACTATTCTTATGTACTTTCTTAGGCTCAAATTGAGCAATGGATTGATTTCTCAACAAATGAAATTGATGCAAATATTTTCCGTTGGCTTTCTCCTAGAATGGGAATTGCACCTTACAATGCCCAGGTTAATTTGCCTTATTTTATTTTATTTATTTAAATTTAACATATAATATCACTGCTAAATACTCTCCTTTCATCTTATTATTGCATTATAATTCTACAGGTGGAGGAGTTTGCCATTTCTTCTTTGAAGAGGGGATTGGAAGCTTTGAGCACTCACCTTGCTAAAAATACTTACTTGGTTGGACACAGTGTGACATTAGCCGATATTATATTGGGTTGCAACTTATACATCGGGTTTACTCGAATATTGACTAAGAGTTTTACCTCAGAATTCCCTCATGTAGAGAGATACTTTTGGACAATCGTTAACCAGCCTAATTTCCACAAGATCATCGGTGAGGTTAATCAGGCCGAATCCATTCCACCAATTGCTTCAAAGAAGCCGGCCCAACCAAAGGAAACAGCGAAACCCAAGGAAACAGTGAAACCCAAGGAAGCAAAGAAAGAAGACAAGAAAGAAGCTAAGAAAGAAGAGCCAAAGCCGAAAGCAGAAGAGCCCGCGGAGGAGGAGGAGGCTCCAAAGCCCAAACCAAAGAACCCACTCGATCTTTTGCCTCCAAGTAAAATGATATTGGATGAATGGAAGAGGCTTTATTCAAATACGAAAACTAATTTCCACGAGGTTGCCATCAAAGGTTAGTTTATCTTATTTGTGTTTATTAGGGGTGCTAAAAATTATTCCAACACGTCAACTTAACCCGAACCCGACTCAGAAAATCCGGTTTTGAATTTATCCGAAAAATTTACTTGTTTAATTTTTTGGGTAGAATTTAGTTCCATTAACCCGAATTTGACTTAAATTTGACGCAAATAGCCGTTGTGCCTTATGTTAAATGAGTTGTATGGGTCTGGTTCGATCAGCTAGTTGGATTCTGATTGGATTTTCTGACCCTTTTATTATTTGGGTCAGGTTATGATTAAGCAGTTTAAGGTCTGGTCAAATTTGTGTAAAACTCAAACCTGACTTACGAACCCCTATTTGACACCCCTAGTATTTATGTTTGTTATGAAACACTTTCATCTTTTGTTTCATGTTGATTTCATTTGGTCGGTTAGGTTTTTGGGATATGTATGACCCCGAGGGATACTCACTATGGTTCTGTGAGTATAAGTACAACGATGAGAACACGGTTTCGTTTGTGACCTTGAACAAGGTGGGCGGCTTTCTCCAACGAATGGATCTTGCGCGAAAGTATGCTTTTGGTAAGATGCTTGTGATCGGGTCTGATGCACCGTACAAGGTGAAGGGTCTTTGGCTGTTCCGAGGAAAGGAGATTCCTCAGTTCGTACTTGATGAATGCTATGATATGGAGCTCTACGAGTGGACGAAGGTGGATATTAACGATGAAGCTCAGAAGGAGCGTGTCAATGCCCTTATTGAGGATCAGGAGCCCTTTGAAGGGGAGGCTCTATTGGATGCCAAGTGTTTCAAGTAAAAACTTCAGATGGCATGCGGTGAACTTTTAAGAACTCTCAAGTCTTCCATCCTAATACATTTTTGTCTGTTGATCAAGTTTTGCTTAAACTATTGATGTTATTTTAATGAACTTATCCTCTGTTGTTGTGTTAATTTTAAAATGTTTTAACTTGAAAGAGTTTGCCATATTCAACATTTGTTGTGTTTTTTGAAGTGGATAAGATTGAAGCCAAGGTTTCAGTTTGTGAAAGGATGCATCTGTGGTCTTCTGATTCTTATTTTTAAGGTGTATTTTTAGGAAGATGGAGCCTTTAGTTTCCTAACTAATGATCAAATATTGAACTGGAATGCTGCCAAATTTTAAGGCACATGTTTTAAGAATTGCTATTTATTCATGGGATCTTTAGACTAGTTTCTTTTGTGTGAATTGGTTTAAATAATATTCCTGACAGAAATAGAAAGAGAAAGTTTTTTTTTTTTCTTTTATTTATTTTATTTTAATTTGAATTCTAGTGTTCTTAAGATCAGAAGTGAGTTTTAATTCTGAGGGTTAGAAAGCTGCATTGTAATTTTTAACATATTTAGTAAATATGAAATTAATGCCATTCAATGGTTCTTTGTAATATATATATCCTAAATTAGCCATCACACTAAGCATGTAGTTCCAAACAATTTGATCGTGACTAGAGGTTTTATGAATACAATGTTTGTTTTATCTGTAAAGGTTCATCTCGTGCCATAACAACCGCACGAATGACACAACATTATCTTTGTGAACTTAATATAGAGTATTTAATAAGTTATTTGTTGACAATAAATAAATTTGTTTTGTTAACATAAATAAACGAGCTGGCCGTGTTTAAATTTGATTCATTTAACCTTCCAAATTTTAAAAATGTCCAATCTTATTTATTTAATGATTTGAATCAGCTTAATCTAGTATCAATCTAGCTAAGTTTGTTTTGTTCATTGAGTCAATGGATGGGTGACCTTGAATTGTCAATTGTTAGATGATTGAGTTAGTAGAGAAAATTCCTAGCTGCATCTTCCCTATTGAGTCAGCCATCTACATGATAACTATCTAGTATGATACATTAGATATAACATCTATAAGAATAGAATGCTTCATCCATATATTTTAGAAGAACACAATTAAACATCAAAAACAAAGTTTCAATTGAAATAAATTTGGAGATATTTAATTCCTTTCGTCTCCCATCTCGTCTGTTCCCTTCCTCAATTTCAAGCATTTCTTTTCTACATTTGTTTGATGGCTATTTGGAGATGGTAAAAGTGTTAGGATAGCTAAGGCTAGTAATACCATGAGTTGATGAGAGCTGGTAATTTGGTTGTGTCAAAAGGATCGAGGTCTATAAATAGTTCTATGAGGAAAATGGTGGGAAGGGTTAGTACAAATAATATGGAGTGTTATGTTCAATTGACATGAATGGGCAGACTTATGGACTACAAATTAGTCATATCATATAGGAGTGTTAAATTGGGTTTATAGGTTGGATTCAAGTCAAAAAGGTTCAAATTTGGGCCGAAATTAAATGGGTCAGAAAGTCTAACTTGAATTAGGTTTGCTTTCAAACTGACACGAAACTAACTGTATAACCCAATAAATATATGTATAATAATTATTTGGGTTAATTTTAAGTCAGATTCGGGGCAATTATTTCAGTTTGAAATGTAAGTTTCAAGTTAATTTTAGATTGGTGGGTCAACCCAAGCTTGATAAAAAAAAATTAAATTTGTTGAAATTATTAAACCCGAAACCGACCCAAAAATTAATTGAGTCAACCCGAACCCAAAAATTGTAAATTGGGATCGAGTCGAGCTGACATGTCAAGTTATTTTTGACACCCCTTATATATAATGGGTGATAGTAATGCTGATGATGGAGAGGAGGACATGATGGAGTGTAGGTGGGGGTTATATTTTGGTAATATTAGTGAGCGTTGTCATAAATCTTCTAATAGCATTCATATTTATATTGCACACATATACACAAATGAACACACGTATAAATACGATCAACGGTATATTTCTCTACAATTTCATTAACGACATCAAAGTCACCCTCAACATCATGTAAACTAGTCAATGGGGTTGTATGAATAACAAATTGCATTATTATGACCTCCATTTTTATTAATAAGCGACCTTTAATCTTTGTCTATCATTTATCTAGCAGGCTTAGTTGTAATCACTATTAACAAGTCTATTTTATCTTTTAATCTTAGAAGATACTTGGTAAAGTACACTTGAATCATTCATTATGCGAGAATAAAAGGATTAAATTGTATGTATGCCCCCCTTGATAATATCTTATTATTGTTATATTGTTTATGTGCTCTTGTGACTTAATTAGGTGAAAGGTATGGCCAATCATAGCTTAAGACAAATTTTTGACATGCTCTTCAGGATACTATATATATATATTTAAAGGAAATCAATATTTAGCAAGACACAAATATTGATTTCTCATGTGTTTTTTGGTTCTATAATGAGAGCCCAAACCATTTGCCTAAAATTCCAGAGCCTCCGCGCCACAGTGATATCGAACCATTGACCTGAAAGGACTTACAGTGACCCCGCCACCAAAATGTCAAAGCTTGCGATGCACACACACACACACATATATATATATATGTATTCGTGTTATCGATGGCTTGTTGGTTGGTACCTTCGGCGTAATTCCTCTTTTGTCGTGAGTTCGAATTCATATAAGTAGAATTAGCACATATGAGACGGACAGACACATGCTACCATCAATTTTTTAATATATATATATATATATATATAGAGAGAGAGAGAGAGAGAGAGAGAGAGAATCCAGAGGAAATTTTTTATATCACACAAAAAGAAATTAGTATATATATAAGAGCGAATTTTATATATCACAATTTCATATCACTCCATAAGTGCAGCTTTCTTTAATTCAGTTGCATTGTATATGTGGCTAGAAGTAGTAAGAATAAAAAATGAGTGATTTATTTGGAAAATAGAGCCTTATTTATATACATTTTTTACTATTCTTTTAATTTTATTTAGAATATACAGACATGTTTGAAAATATTAGGTTCAAGTTAATGTTTTCTTAATTTATTTTTCAAATAAGTACCATACATGATGTCATCTATTGCCTCATACAACAACTATATGATTGCTTCATTAAGAGTTCGTTTGCTAAGAGTTCTTTTGCGGCAGCTTGTGCGTTTCAGGATAAGCTGCTTATCCTGAAACGCGGTCCGCAGGCCGACTGCAGGGGTTGACCCGCGACCTGCGTTTAGTGTAAAAACTCAAATACAGTTTCGGATAAGCTGGTGAAACACGCGAACCAAACAGAACGGCGCCTACACTTATAAGCTGCCCCTAACAGACCCTAATTTAACAATGTCTTAAGTTTGTGAACGTTTGTAGCATAGTTTGAGCTATTGACTATCATGATAACTCAGAAACAAGACCTAGTGTAACAAGTCATATTAGGACTATTCAGTAGCAAACTTATTTACTCAACATCTATTCGAAAATAATTCTTTTTGTATCATCTCAATTTCATAATACTAAATCATTAAATTAATAATCTTGATGTTTCAACAAATTCAATAAAACACATATGAAAATAACTCTGTGATTATACAAACATATAATTAACTTCAATCCATGTAATTAAAATGCTATTTAAGTTAATTATATCGTGAATAATTAAATGAATGGTATTGGATTGTGATGCCACCTCTTGTCTAGTACAACAACCATGTAAGTGCTTCATTAACTTAACAATCGTAAATTTATTAAAGTTTATGACATGTAGTTTGAACTATTAACTATCATGACATAACCTAATGTAACAATCATATATTGTAACAAGTCTTAAAACATTGATTGTGCATTGAAAATTTATGCAATTTTTATTTGAAATAACTTTTTTTATATCATCCTAATTTTATCACAATTACCAAATCATGATTAAAATATTAACATAACAAAAATTATCATCTCACATTTATATACGCTATAGCTTTTTACATTTTAAAACTTATACATAATAACCACAATGTTGCGATAAAACTAATAGAATACTTCATGATTCCTAATTATAGAGGAACACGACTACAAACAACGAAAAGAGTGCACTTATTAACAAAAATATCGATCTCATTTCATTATTGTCTTACAATTTTATAAAAATATATGATATAGGGGTGGGTAAATAGATTAGTAAATTAGATGAAACCTACAATTATATTTTGATGCAAGTAAATTGATATGTAAGCTGACAATTATTATATCATATACAAAACACAAATATATTTAAAATATATCATCTCAAAGTCATTATAAGGGGCATATTATCATCTCAGAAGTAGTTTGTACGACTCATTTTATCATGTTTAGTACTATAAGAGACATTTACCATCAATTATGTATTAAGAAAGTCAAGTATCAAGCTTATTATATTATATAATATTTTATTTGTATCAATTATAACAAGTTTTCAATTGTAAACTAACCCTCTGGTAGGGTTAATTATGGTGCGATAGAGGCTGACAATTTGTACAGTCATCTTGACTTTTACAATCGGGACCTAGTGGGTGATGCATTTGTTTAACTGGATCGCCGCAACAAGCGTGATACATTGCATTTCAAATACATACTCAGAAGCATGAAAATCTATCATCCAAAATATATAAAATATACAGAGATCCTAGATCCAGTATAATAAAAGTACGTACATAAAACATATGTACGAGATCCCAAAACTATCGTGTAATAGCTGAACAAAAAGACATATGGTTACTCGCTCCGGTGCTCTTTGCCCATATATAGAAGGAAATAACGAAGAATGAGCAACAACGAGCTCGAAGAAATAATTAGGGCTAACATAAAATTTATATATGGAAAAGAAACAACGTTCTTATTCGTAGAAAATTGTGCATGTCTACACACAAATAATAATATGCTAGCATGGTGGAGAACATGAAAGTAGAGCGGATACAAGTAGTATAAAAATCAAGACTGTAGTGTAACATGTAGGTCGTAAGCATGAAAACAAAAATATAATAAAAAACATGTTCATGAGCATGTTCATTCATTTCTTAGAGGTCATATCATAATAATGTCATTTTTTTCATGCATACAGTTCAACTATTTTTATGTTCTTTCATCACGTGTAGTCACCCTGCCCCAAAAATAATATAAATTATTGATAAAGAATGAGATTCCTCCAACATAGCAGTTATCAACAACCCTCTTGATACCCACGGTTCTTTAACGTCCAATCACCGTATAATTCCAACGATTTCCAGAGTTTCGTCCCAGTATAAATAACAGTAGTTAGGAATACTACATCCCTGCATAATATATTTGCAAGCACTCATATAATAGTGCACCCATAACATTATTCATGATATTTATATCACCACTCCTACATCAAGCATTTATAAGACATTACATGTATCATAGTCAAATGCATGAAGCATAATAAATGAATACTTGCAAGAAATTCATATCATATGCATAATCATATGTAGCGTTGTCTAATCATAATGTTACATATATCATAAAAAATTCTAAATGCATTTATGTCAAAATAAACTTATAAAATATTATTCATCTTAAATTAGCACAATATTATTTCACTTATTTTGACGGAGCGATCCTACGATGAATTTCCCAATCTCGTATTGAGCTCGCTTTAAACCTTTAGGATTTCATGAATTCTTAGTTTATATCATGATTTAACCCTAAATATAATTTATTTGTGAAATCTTCCTAAAAAGAGAATTTCCTTGCATTACCTCCTCCCCATTACCATCTCTTATTCCCTTCAAACTTAACCATCAAATAAAACTCACCCTCAAATAAAACAAAAACATCAATCAAGCTTCATAAGAAGCTGAAAGAAATACAATACTGCCGAAGTACTCACCCTAAACCATCATTAATACTAATTTTCTCTTAAAATTGCCTTTACAAGAATAGTAATTCTCTACTCATACCATTGTTCATGACTAAGAAAAATAAATGAAATTCCTTAATTAATGTAATCAATTCCAAATCTACAAGCATAATAACCTTTCTTTCAAATACCTTAATCAGCTTAAGGCTGCAGTCATTCCTTCCCCAAAAGGCCAAACCGCAAGCAGAAGCTTATCTGCAGTACTCAAGACAGAAGCTTACCTGCAAGCTATTACCTTACTTCTGCCTCTCCAGCACTCAATTCGCATGGAAGTTTGTCTAGCCTGGGAGTAGCAACAGGAACGGAAGAGGGAAATGCTGAATAGGGACTGATTAAGGCTTATCCCCATCATAATAATATATTTATATATGTATAGATTTATATGAATTTATCTCAACTATTGAAATCACCCTCAACCATTACATGTACAATTTAGTGCATTTCTCTGAACTGTTACAGTGAAATAATTAATTATGTTAATTTTGAAAATAATTAATTGTAAATTGAGTGTTATTTTAAATTTTATATTTCCCAGCATATCCACAATATATATATATATATATATATATATATATATATATCATAAGTAATATTACTGATAGGACTTAACATTCAACACAACATCTCATTTTGAATAGACATGAAATTAAAGTAAACTTGAAAAGTTGAGGTTTTATATAAGGAATCAATATGATCAATCTAATATGCTAATGGTAATAAGGAAGCTATAATAAGCTTAAATCTCAATTATTCTGAAAATATATCGTGCTTCAAATTAATCAAAATTTTTAATAATTTATTAATGTTAAATTATAGCATCTAAAACATAGAAGATATATGTAAAAAAAATCAATATCATTATGTCAACATATTACAAAATAATTAACATAATAACATATTAAAATTTATAAGTTAAAAATGTTCAAATATGAAGATATTTTTGTTTTGATGAAATATGTTCATATAAATTATATGAAATAGCATAAAAAATAATCTTTGAAAATTATAGTAGGGTAACTCTGATTCACCTCAGACCAAATAAGTTTTTCAGCTTACCTACCTTTTTAAAACATCATGAGGAGCTTCAAATCTTAGTTATTTTCTATTTCTCACTCTATTTCACTTACATTCTCTCTAAATCTATTATGGTTGATGAAGGAAGGAATTAACTTAAATTAAAAGTTTTGAATAGTAATTAATTTTTTTATGAAAAAAATAAAGTTAAGGTTATATTTGTATATTCTCTTATATCTTAAAATTTAGAGGTTTAAAATTTATTAACAAATAATTATAAAATAATTCATCATATCTAAAATTCTCTAGTGAAAACTATTCAAAAAATGAATTTTAAATGATTCCAAAAAACCTACTTACTTCAACATATATCAATTTATTTGAAGGGTTTTGGTTATATTCATAATTTTGAAGAGTTTTGGTTATATGAACAACGTCCCATTCATCATATTTTTACCGAAAACGTGTGATTATGTATATAAATTCAAAACAAACAAGAATGAGAAAATACTATTGTTTCTTTCTGTATATAATTGAAACTAGATGTATCATAATCTCATCGCTATAAATAGAATATCGTTTTTGAATTCTCATTACATGTACCTAACTTTTTCTTGCATATTACTTCTCTTTCAAACTCACAAGTTCATTAGACTTTTATTGTTTGAATTTACTTGTTTCTCAACTGTTTCTTATCTTAAGCCATAATATAATTAGATTCTTTTTTTTTGTAAATCTTAGTAATAATTCTTCTGTTGTATTTGAAACTCTATTGGGTGCATCTAACATCTTTTTTCTTGGTAAAGAAACATGAACACATTACAAATATAAAAAAATCTAATTGCAAACTTTCAACTTCTAGCTATGACTTAAATGACCCAATGTACATGGAGGCATACATTTCTCATGTCACATAAAAGTGAGATGGATAAAATTATTAGACAGTTTGATGCTAATGATCTTTTTGTAAATGTTGAGAACACAATAGCTTCAATGAAAAACTTTACTTCAATAAAAAAAAACATTATGTAAGTTCATGACTAACTTTAAAGGTGTGAGATTGGAGGAAAAACTTGAATAATATTAGATTAAATTTTTGGCATTTTGTAGTGATATAAATGAGTACCCTGCATTATGCTTGGTTAAAGAATGTTGAAATAAGAGAGAATAACTTCTTCAATATGAAATGGCTGGACCAGAAATCTACTTTTATTGTGATTACTTTCAACTATATCAAAGTTTTAACATATTATGTTATAATTATGATGATTGCATTCTACTATCTCAAAGTTATAAGTCGTACTATCATCGTTGTGATTGCATTCAATGTATCAAATTTATAGTTTATTATGTTATGATTGTTGTGATTGCACTCTACTATATTAAATTTATAACTTATCGTGTTATAGTTAGTTTGAATCCTTTCCAACTCCCTTGAATAGGGCTAACATTCGAATCATTTTCAAACATTTGTGCAAATTTTGCTTGATTAAGTTAGAAGTTCCAAGGAACATTTTTGAAATGTTCGTTCCTTCGTTTGAAACACCTCGAACTAGGTTCTAATGCAATCAAATATGAACCAACTTTATTAGTGAAGGTACTTTAATAACTTGTTGCGAATAATAAAGTGAACATTTTGATTTGAAATGAACTTAAAAAAGAAAGTAGGCTAAGAACTTGGCCAATGACAATTTTTTGATATGCTTGCCTATAAACAAAAAATAAAAAAATCTAAAGAAAGGCTAAACGGCAATCGTACGGGCTGAAGACAGATGGCCCATTATTATTTTTATTCATTAGAAGCACTTAGGGGCTCGGTTAGAGCGAACCAATCTGCCCTAATCAGGCGCAAAGGTTGCATAACCTAAGCGAATCTATCTGGATTCTTGAGTGGCACCGGCGAAACCCGCAAGCTTTTCAATTGTGTTAGCTTAGGGGGCGGCACTCCCCTTCGGATCCATTAGCTCTCTCTCTCTCGGCAAGCTCCCATCGCCGCACCGCCGCCGCTGGCATGCCGGAGCAATGGGAGAAGAACGATCCCTCGGCTTCTGTCGATGGTATCGATTCGCCTGTGGAGGATCAGGAAGAGTTCGAAGTTGAAGAGGAGGAAGTAGAGATGGAAGAGGAGGAGGAGGAGGAGGAGGAGGGCGGCGAAGAAGAAGAAGAAGAGGAAGAAGAGGAAGAAGAGGGCTCAGAAGGCAAAGAAAAAGAGGACGTTGAAGTGGAAGAGGAGGAGGGCGAAGAGGAAGATATGGAAGAAGTTGAAGAGGAGGAGGGAGATGAGGCCGGGGAAAATGATGGTGAAGAAGTTGAGGAGTTGGGGGAGGATGGTGTAGATCGAGAGCAAGAGGAGATCGATGAGTTTGAGGAGGGAGAGGGGGAGGGAGAGGAGGAGGGTGAAGAAAATGAGGAGCAAGAACCTGAAGAGGTGGAAGAGGGAGGAGGAGGGGGAGCAGGAGGAGGAGGTGGCGGTGATGGTGGAGGAACGAGAAGGTGGGGCGGAAGTGGTCGAGGAGGAAGAAATGGTAATGGAAGATGAGAGTATGGGGAAAGGAGAGGAAGAGACTGGCGTCATTTCTGCAGATACTGCAAGTGCTATGCCAGAGGATGCTGAGGGTTTGCCCTTTTCTGCTTTTATTTATATTTTCAACTGTTTCTAATATTCGTTCTTCCCTTCCATCCTTGCTGCATTAGCATTTGTTTTTGTTCTTAAGAGGTTGATGTAGAAGTCCGCATGCTTAAAAATTGACTATCGACAATTGTGGGAGGGTTGGAGGATATAAACAACTAGCATTTATTAGGGTTGATAATGCAGCTGAATCGCTGGACTCAAGTTGTTATTAATTTTTTAGACTGACACGCAGTGACTTTGATTCCACTTTGAGAATGGGGCCTTTGACACTAATGCAATTTAGGTATTTTATGTTTGGTAATTAATCTTGGCTGAATGGGTTTTCTGATATTAATTCTAAAATTGCTTAGAAAGGAAATTAAAACATATATAGTTCTAATCAGCATATATTTACTAAAATAAATTACATGTTACAAAAATGAAGAAAATATTTAAATAATAGAGGCTTAGAATTAATAGACTTAAGATTGAGTATATGTCATGCAATTTTAATGAATTTAATATTCAAATGTATTATTTTTTGCTATTAGAACTTGAAGTGATACGTGAGCGTGATAGGTTTAAGTATCTTGATTCTATTAGACCGAATAATGTGGATATATATGGTGATTTAACTTATACAAATTAGGGTTAGTGTGTTAAATTAGAGAGACACCATAGGAATATTATGCTATGAGAGATATCTTATAAACCTAAAAATTGGCCATGCATTATGGATTTCAATGTTTCACAGTAAAAATATTTGTTGATAATTAAGTTGAGCATGTTATTATAACATCATTATGGATGTGTGCACCATTAGAAAGGACACATTTAAAAAAAAATGCTTATTTTAGAGAGATGGTTGAAGTGCATCTATCGATTAATATGGTTGAGAAGAAATTTATATGGTGTGAACATATACAATGAAGACCATAAAGTACACTAATTTGACGGATTGATAAAATTAGTGTCAAAGGATTTGGAAGGATAATGGGTAGACCGAAGGTAACATAGGTGAAAGCTGTTTAAAATAGTTTAATCGCTTCATTTGTGCTGCCTACTCTTTTGTTACAAGTTTCACATGCTTAATGATTGGATAATGATGTTTATCCTCATCTTTATTCTTACGTTTGCTTCTCTTCTTCCTCTTTTGTTTCCTCTATCTTGATATTTTGTATTCCAGTGCCTAGATGCTTACATTACACTTTCTATCATTGTTTATATTACCATGCTATGGATAATAGTGGGAGGAATGATGAAGATTTTGAGGCATGATATCAACAACTTCTTCATTTTCCTTCTTTATTTTTTATAATTTTATCATTGGCCTTTTTTGTTGAACTCTTTTACCTCAGATGTTAAATAACTATTATTTAGAATGTTTATTCTTATCATGTTTAGCTGTTTATTTTTGTTAGGTAAGCCATGATAAGCTTAGCATATTTAAGCAGTAAACTTTTGAAGCTTAAACTGTAAGTTGTCTTAAGCTGTTTGGTGTTTTTTATTTTTTATTTTTTTAGCTTTATGCTTGAATTGTATAATGGAGTTTTTGTGACTTAGAAAACAAGGAAACGTTTTGACAACACTTCTCATGTCTATGTTACCTTGCCATAGATACAATAAGTGTTAAACCAAGCATTCCAAAAGTTTGGACACAAATTGTTAAATATAGAAGAAGATGGGAGTGGAAAAGGCAATCTGGACCAATATGGAAACTCAAATCCAACTCCTAGCCATAGATAACCTTTGAGGACAACACTAACAATTGAAGTTGAATCATGGGTGGGCGGTAGAGCAAAGTTTGTTGAGGTTTAGGGAGGAGAAGAAGCAGAGCGATTACTATGGAAGGGAGAAGATGAATAGCCTAGGCTTTAGAATGTGAATAGATCGCAGTAGGAAGACTTTGTACCGTGCTAAGTGTGGTCGAAAGAGGTCTTTGCATATCTTCACTTTTCTTCTTGAGCATACACAAGCCATGCTTGGCTTAACTCGGTTTAAGAAAATACACAAATTTGTTCTTCACCTTTCTTTTTTATCTTCACTTTTCTTTTTGAGCATGCACAAGCCATGCTTGGCTTAACTTGGTTTAAGGAAGTACACAAATTTTTTCTTCACAGAGAAATTAGACTTTAGCTTAGTCAAGCTGGCTGACAAGCCTAAACCAAACTCCAATAAGTTCAAGCATCTATTAAATGAAAGTTGACAGAAATAAATAGGGTTGTAAAACACGATATTCATATTGCTTTCAATAGCATGATAATTGTGTTGAAAAATAATATTACAACTAGTATACCATGATGTATATTTTATTCAGTGCTTTATGCATTCAACTTTAAATAAGAAATTTAAAAATCCTCAAACTAAGCTAAAAAATACCAAATGGCTTGACAATAGGATTTTTTTTTTCCTGCATATTGCTTTCAATAGCATGATGATTGTGTTGAAAAATACTATTAAAACTAGTATAATATGATTCCCCGAACTGTGCTAACAAATACAAATGGCTAAATACGATTCCTTTGTTCTGCATACAAAGGAGAAGGCTTTAGACAGTTAGCTAGTTGTCAACGCTTGCTTGGCATCTAAGACCCATCCTAATACAAATGAGATAGCCAAGGCATTGTTGCTATTTCGTGATGGAAAGGAAGGATTGGCCATTTCAGCTGACCAAGGTGCTTTTTTGGTGTCCAATATTTTCTTTTCATTGGGTTATTGTTTGAATCAAGCAAGGTCATTGGAAGGAGTTCTTCCCACTTAACTTGTAGGATGTAATTTGAAGTGGTGTGTGCTTTATAAAGCTTATTAGAATGATGGTATGACTTGGTAGTGAGGAGGGAGGACCCATATTCTCTCCTATTTTAGATCCGTCTAGGGACTTCTTGTAGTTATCGGTATCATTATGGTAATATCAGTTTATGATACGATGAAGAAAGAAATAGATGAGAGACAGGGATGATAAAAATTAGGGCCCATGTATAGCGGTTTACAATATATAAAAATAAATAATAAATTGGGAATGTTCTAGTAAGAAAAGAAATACAAATAATAAAACATAGTTTTGCTTTAAAACCTACTAAATTTTTTTTTCTATATTATTAGTCAGTACATAATTGTAACCTACCAAATCTGTCAAGAAATACTGGCCTCGCAAGCATTTGATCCTTGTCAAGTCACCAATCCTTTGTTGCTGTTCAGGAATTTACTCAACAAGGAATGCTTTTTGCTGCCGTTCTTCAATGCAGTGATTTTCCTGCTTTCTAAGTTGCAGGCCAGCTGCTGTTGTATGGAATTCTGCCATTGAGGCGTACCTATCAGCTCACTTGCCTAGAAAGGATGATGGACCGTCGACCCACATGACTCCAAATAGGAAAACAAATTTTCTCTTCTTCAGACAGGGCTTTTCTTATTATTCTGTAAAGGCTTTTGACTCACGCTCATTTTTGTGTTTCATCTAAGAAATGTGCTACCGACTGTATCACAAAATTAGAGATCTGATGTGATTTGAACTTCACATGACTATTGTTACTATTTTGAGAATAGTTATGTCATGTAAGCAGTTAAATTTTCCATCTCCATGATGGAACATGTACACCTATACAATATGTCACTGTCCTAGCTACTTCGTCTAGAATTTAAGAATCTTTTGTATTTTAAATTGAATTATGTGCATTAAAAAAAGAACGGCATTGCAACTGTTCTTGCAAACAACAAAAAAACGTTCATTGTGCTGCAAATACCATTTAACATTTTGATGGTATGAAATAAGATTCAGCTTGAAAAGTTTGAGGGATGAAAAGAATTTGGTAATGCGTTCTTGTAATTATGGTAATTATGGCTACAACAATCAGTCTTATGAAATGTGCTAAAGAAAGAAGGCATATTTCTTATTGACTTGCTTTTTTATGTGTCACTACTATTTAGGATACTGTTTTCAAATCACAAAGAAACCACACTTTTATTATCTTGAGTGTTTCTAATTTATTTAAATATGTTGATACATTCAACAATAATTGTAAAACATGGAGCGTTTAATAAATGACTTAATATTTGATATATATTAAAAAAATGTAATGTATGTACCTACTTTGAAGACAAATTTTAAATGCAAATCGGCAAATTTAAATTTCTAACAATTTCTATCATGCATAAAAACACATTCAATTGATTACATGTAATTTCCTTCAGATTGACAAGTATGATTATGCATTTAAAATTGTTGTAGTTATTTGATGTAAAAATTAGAAATTTCAAGATTGCATTAGAACACATTCAATTTATAGGAACTACTAATTTTAAATGCATGTAGTTTCAAGTTTTATAAAGCAAGCCAAAGGAAATTCATTAGCCACAATCTCGATCATCCACATAATATCTTTCTCTTTGAGGCTTAATTTTTTCATCTTCAAAATTTTCTTCTTTTTATTTCAAGTCAATATCATCTTTTCCTTCTTGAATAATATAAATGGATGTGGCTCGAAATGTCTTCATTGTCGATGAATTTGCCTTTGTTTTTTACTGACTAGATTTTATAGAACACTTTCAATCAATTTTCCTTGATGCCTGTTTAACTGTTTTCAAGTTAATTCTTCATTAATAAAATGCTGCTCATTACTATCATCCTTTTTTGTTAAGTAATTCTCACAACTTCTGTCAATACAATTCAAACTCATTGAATTAATAATATCTCTCAAATTGAATCTTTTTTTCAATGTTTGATTGTATTTGATGTACACTAAATCATTTAAACAATTTTGATCCAACCAGTTTCTCATCTGTGTAAATTTGTTGAAAAAGATGTAATAAACCATATGAATTATTTTGTTAATTTAAAATTAATAAACTATCACATGCTTGAAGAGATTTTAGTTCCTATCACCCTAAATAGCATTATAAGTGAAGCTTAACATCTTTGTGGCTGATGCACGTACATCTCCTATCATTCTGTTGTATTAAAATTATAATATTAGATTCAGATTAATCTATAAAAACTTAAATTATATAGAAGCCACAATTCATTATATTGAAAGATTTCTCTCTGTTTCAGATGACAAACTCAGTTTCAAATTGGCAATCTCCATAATTATAAAGAGAGATTTCTTAATTTATGATTAGTTTTTCTTTTGTCTTCCATTAACTTGTTAATAATTGCATATAAGCCTTCAGTAAATTATCTATTTGATTTTATTGTGGACTTGATATAAAAAAAAAATATTAAGATAGTAGCTAATTTGATGTTTTGTTTGTTTGAGTTGACATCTACATTTCACATGGTTGATGCAAAGGACTTGCTCATAGTTATTTTTATTTCTTTTAAATTCTCCACTAATTGCATCCATCATTTTATCTTTTGCTTTATAAGCATAATTCATAGTGGGCCTATTGTCAATATCTGCTAAGCTCAACATCTTCATCAATAGATTTGTAACCATCAAAGCGTAGGTCATACCACTCCAAAATATAGCATTGACAAGATCTCCTTAGCCTTCTTTCCTTCGCAGTCAATAAAATATAGATTTATTTTGTTCTTAAGTGGCAAACATATGCCTTAATTTTTTTCTTTCTTAAATTTTGCTTATGTATATTTGCAAGAGTGAGAAAAGAAGTAGCATAACAAACGGCTTGGTTGGTGATATACATATGGTAGGAGGTTCCGCCACCTACCCTCGATTAAGATATGGACACTCTACTTTAAGGAGAAGGTTGCTACACGCTTAAAAGCATAAATCCACAAAAAATAATGTCCAAATGCATATAATCAAGCAAAAAGTCCTCTAACAGGCTTTAGACAATATATTTATGTAAGGTAAATAGAAAAACTTAAATCTATTTCAAACAAAGAAAAATAGGGTGCTCTAAGGGCTAGCCTGCCTCTGTGGGTTGGAAAAATCTTGTAATAGAATGTCTGGGGTGGAATACCGCCTCTAACCTGCCTCCTGATCCCGCTTAGGCAAGAATCACACTCCCGCATCACTAGGAACACAAGCCACAAATGTGACCCCATCATATCTTCATCATGGACCAGATCAATGCAGATCCAAGAAATAAAGCACGCCAACTGATGTTCATCATTCAAACCAATTGAAGCAGCTCCTCCTCTTACCAAATTTATAACAACGTGGAAGTTGCAAAACGGCTGCTGCTCTTCTTCCTTGCTGTTTTTCCTTCAGGACAATCGCCGTCGCAGCTTCCTTCTTTTGAATGCTAGCTGATTCTCTTATTTTTCTCCTTCCATTTATTTTACAAACATCCATAACTCTTATATCGATCATCTTAAAGGAACTCTAGAGCATTGTCACCTTACATACTTGGTTTGGCCAACTCACAAGTTATAGCCTCGATTTTATTGGTTTTTTTGATTGATGCTGTGCACTATTGATTGTGATTAAGAATTATCTCTGAAGCTCAAGAACTCGAATATAGCTTGATAAATGTTTGAACTTTAGTTTATGATGATTCAAAATTGATTTTCTTCAATTTAAGGATGGCTTACTCGAAAATAATTGATTCAACTCCAAAATTAACTCAACATATATGCATATATACGACATGTTTATACAGAAGTATAAACATAGTGATATGCTTTTATGTACATATATGTATAAATACAAAATATATACACACACATCTTCTCCATCCATCTATTTACACACACACACACACACACATATATGCATCTATATACATATATATATATATACATATATATATATATACATATAT
>NW_018164536.1:6091068-6118063 GCF_001263595.1 Phalaenopsis equestris
TGTATGTATACATATATATATATATATGTATGTATACATAGATGTATATATGTATATATATAGATGTATATAGATGCATATATGTATATATTGTCTATATAGTATAGATGTATATATATATAGATGTATACATATATATGTATGTACATACATATATATACATACATATATAGATACATACATACATACATATATACATACATACATATATACATACATACATATATACATACATACATATATACATACATACATATATACATACATACATATATACATACATACATATATACATACATACATATATACATACATACATATATACATACATACATATATATATATATATGAATTCGTGATCTTCGTAGGAGGGTTTGCTAGGGTTTTACCTCACGGCGAACTCTAGCCTCTGCTACGACATTTTCACGCTCAAAGAAGTAGGGGGATTTCACTCCTTGTTTCGTCTTTTGTCGTCTTTGTAGAGCTTCGTCGAGCTGCACCTGTTCGCGGCCCCGATCTCGGCTCGTCTTCCGCAGTTTCGAACCGAGCACGAATGTTTCTTCTTTCGTCGTCTTTGGCGCTTCGTTCCCTCATTTCAACGCCGACGCCGTCTGCTGTGCAATCCTTTGTTCCCTCTTGGAAGGTCGTTCTCTCGTAGCGTTCCTGGGCATGAGCGTGGGCTCTTTTTTTCCTTGGGCTCGAAGCAGCGAAGCAGAGCCGAACGTCCGACAACCTCGCTTTCTTTTGCACCTCGCCGTGATTATCTCGAGATCTTATAGCAGGTGGATTTTTCTGCTCTGATGGCGCTCCCTCCTTCGGTTGAATATTTGACTGCCTTTTTGTTCATGTGGTGGGTAATACTCAGATGGAGTTGGCGATTGTCTTCCCCTCCAGCTATAAATGTTTGATGGTATAAGTGACTGCCTTTTTGTTAAGAAGGCAAGTAGGAAAAGTGAGAAAACAATATTTTTTTTTTCTCTGACTGAGAAATTCAAGTTCACTCTTATTGGAAAATTTCAATGGGGGCACCAACCTATGGGAGTTATAAGAAAAAGTTTTGATGATCTCAAACTAGCTGAAATGTGGAAAGTGAGACTCATGGATGAGAGACATGTGTTGATTCAATTAACCGTGACTGAAGATTAAATTAGGATTTTCTCCAAAAAATATCTTAACATTACAGATAAGTCAATGAAGTTACTTAAGTGGTCTCCTGATTTTGACCCCAATCATGAATCTCCTACTGTACCGGTAAGATTTAGTCTACCTGCTCTTAAGCTGCACTTTTTCAATCATCAGATTCTTTACTCTAGTGGGGCGATACTTGGGGACCCTATGAAGCTAGATTTACCCATTTTTAACCTAATCAGACCTTTTGTGGTCATAATACTTGCGGAAAGAGATATTAATTTATCTGATGTCACTGAAGTCTGGTTGGACACAACTCATAATGGGTATTGACAACAAATCATCATGTGCACTTCTACTGTACCGATAAGATTTAGTCTACCTGGTCTCAAGCTGCACTTTTTCAATCATCAGGTTCTTTACTTTATTGGGACTATACTTGGGGTCCCTATGAAGCTAGATCTACCCTTTTTCAACCTAACCAGACCTTCTGTGGCCATAATATGTGTGGAAAGAGATATTACTTTACCTTATGTCACTGAAATCTGGTTGTGCACAACTCATAATGGATATTGACAACAAATCGTCATGGAACATAAACCTCCTTATTGTTTTCATTGTAAGATGTTTGGACATTCCCTTAATAAATGCTATAAGCTCCATCCTAATTTGAAATCTAAAGATCAAGTGAATAGGGACGAGTCTAATCCCACTACTCTGGACATATTTGTTCCACCTGGAAAGAAAACTACCACAATACATGATTTGATATCTGATTTAATTGCCCTTGTGGACCCCCCCGACAATACTGTTTCTGCGATTGATATGATGCTGGATGGCTCTGCTGGGCAATCACACTTTCAAACCCTATTGAAAACAATACTAAATGATTCTTACCTACAAAGGATAGTGTTCAGACTGATAAACAGGAGAACCTTGCAGCTCTCCATCTTCAGGAAGTATCCGGTGTTGGGTGACTACTCATACTTTAGATACGCTAGAATCTATTATGGGTACAATTGTTGGCAATCTTTCTACTACAACTCTACCACCTCATCCGAATGATCAATAATCTTCGAATGAGGAATGACAGATTTACACTTCCAGGAGGAAGAAGAATGAAGATTTACTTGAGCTAAGAAATCTAATGGATGATACTTGGTTACTTCGAGTAATGGTACGTACCTCACAAATTTGTTAGCTGGTTCACTTCCAAAAGCTAGAGGCAGAGGCACAAATAAATTGGGTTGTCACGATTGATCTTTTATGTACCATCTCTTTTTTAAATTTTTTGTGTGTTGTACCGTGTGGGTTGGGTGCCTATTTGGACCCACTCATACAACCTATATGTACAATTTTCTCTTTAATAACGCCCTTGGGCTTTTTTAATATAGTTATCAGGAAAAGTTTTGATGATCTCAAATTAGCAGGAAAGTGGAAAGTGAGGTTCATGGATGGGAGACATGTTTTGATTCAGTTAACTGTGCCTGAAGACTACACTCGTATTTTCTCCAAAAAATATCTTAACATTGCTGGTAAACCAATGAAGCTACTCAAGTGGTCTCCTGATTTTGACCCCAATCATGAATCTCCTACTGTACCGGTAAGATTTAGTCTATCAAGCTGCATTTTTTTCATCATCAGGTTCTCTACTCTATTGGTGTCATACTTGGGGACCCTATAAAGCTAGATCTACCCACTTTCAACCTTACCAAATCTTCTGTTACCAAAATACTTTTGGATAGAGATATTACTTTGCCTGATGTTACTGAAGTCTGGTTGGACACAATGCATAATGGATATTGGCAACAAATCGTCATGAAACATAGAACTTCTTATTGTTCTCATTGTAAGATGCTTGGGCATACTCTTGATAAATATCATAAGTTTCACCCTAATTTGAAATCTAAAGATCAAGTGAATAAGGATGGTTCTAAGGATATATCTGTACCACTTGGAGAGAAAGCTACCGCATGACAAATTTTGATGTCTGATTCTCTTGCCCCTGTCGTTGCTGTTACTGCGAGTGATGTGATGCTGACACCTTCAAACCCCATAGAAAACAATATTGATGGACTATTACCTACAAATGATAGTATTCAGACTGATAATCAGGAGAGCCTCGTAGCTCCACTTCTTTAGTAAGTATCCGGTGAAGTGGGAACTCATACTTCGCATATACTAGAACCTATTGTGGGTATTACCGTTGGTATTCCTGCTTCAGCTCTACCACCCCATTAGACTGATTATTCGAATGATGAATGACAAGTCTATTCCAGGAGGAAGAAGAAGAATGGAGGCCAACTCCAACTCAGGAACATATTGAATGATACTTTTATTACTACTGGTAATGACAATCATCTTACCAACTTATTAGCTTGCTCATTCCCTAAAACTAGAGGCAGAGGCAAGACTAAATTGGGTCGCTCTCTAGCCACGTGATACTATTATTTCGGCACTGTTAGGTTTTTTATTTTAGATTCTAATGTATTTTCTGTTTTTTCTAGTTTTGAAATCTTTTGTGGTATTTTGTGTGGACAGGGTGCCATGTTTGGGCTCTCCCACACATTGTATCTGTTTCTTTTTTTATATATAAAGATGAAAATGAAGTGGAAGTAGAAAAGATTCAAGCCTCTTTTTATACTCTTCAAATCCAGCCCCCCTTCTTTAGATAAGAAAATAACAACTATCACAGGGATAACAATACTAAACAGTACTTGAATTAAGAATTAAAAACTTATAGGACACTAGACAAAGGCTCAACACTGAAACCACATATGCTTTCAAAACTTGCACACTATTATTCATAGTTATTGTCTATTTATAAATTGACGAGATAACCATACTTCAAAACATAAAACTAATTATAATTAATAGGATAATCAATAAATTCCTTTCTTAATGGATTGGAAAGTATAGCCACATGATCTCTTTTTTTTGCAGAATGATATGGAAAAGTTAAGGCACTTGATTTTTTTTTTGGTGCCGGAATATTGAGTTGGAAAGCATCACTGATTGGTATTGATCTTGCTAGTGGTAGGGGTTGCTTTTAAAGTGATTGCCTATGTATTCATCTTTTGAAATAATGAGATTTTTGAATTAGTGTTTGTGTTCGCAATTATCTGACATATTTTCATTGATTACTAATGTCTTATCATCTCGAGTCAATTTTTCATTAGAAAATACTTCTGCAATCTGATTCTATATTCTTAGCTTAATTTCTTCTTTTTAAGGAGTTTTTGATAGGCTTTCCTTGTTCATCATAATTAGTTTATCGATAGATTTAAGTTTTTTTATCTGCTTTAATTGTGTCCACTATTTGTCTGCAAAATTTTTGAATAAACATTGACGATTTAATGAATCATGTTGGTTCTCTAAATTCAATGATAAAATTTACTAAATTTGGTAGAGTAAAAAGGAAGAATTCTGCTTAGCCATCAAGTAAAGCTTCAGTGATAATTTTAAAATATGAGTAGAAGTTTCTAATTATTATGTTTATTTTGATTTAATTGAAGCAGGAAAAATTTGAGTTATTGCCCCATAATTATTTCACTATTGGTAGAACTGACGGGGTTTATCATTAGATAAGATTTTCGTGATCATTACAAACATGCATGAGTGGTTCCTTCAAGGATTAAGAACATAAGCAGTTTTATTCACGACTTCTATATATGTCCAATGGTAAAATGAAATTGTTCTTTGATAACTAGATTTTAGGGCTTTATACTCAAACTGGTTTAACTTGATATGGAGTAAGTCCATATTATTTATAATGGAGAACACGATGGATAGTTACTTTACTATAAGTAATGAATTTGTTTAATTCATTGAAATTGTGTTGAATTTCAACAAATTTTAAAGAAATTAGAATGACTTTATAAATATTTCTATCGTGAGGAATCAAGATGTTTTCATGATATATTTTAAGGATTGTCCATGGAGAAGAAATATGATAATTGTCTCCATTAATATCTATTATATGAGAAGTAACAACTTTAGCATAGATGATTGGTTCAAATTCAATAATTTTTGTATAAGATTTGAGATTGAATTGGGGTTTCATAGATTGGGAGGAGGAACATTCTCCTGTAGATTCATTTTGTGATGATCCACAAAGATAACCAATGCCGAGCCTCCTCAAGAAGAATAATTAGGAGGGGCCATAGGCCCTTTTCTTTTGGGGGTGATCCACCACTAAGTATCTCCGCAAAAAAATTCTTGTTAGAAAATTGGGAAGGGAGTTTGATTCTCCCTTGATGTATTCAATTAAAAAATAATAAAAAATAATAATTGAGCTTACCATGAAGCAAAAAGACTGTTTATTATCTAACTTTTTGACATATTTAAAAGTAATGAATTTTGCGACGCTACAATCTATTCGTACGAGGAACTTGACTTCTGAAAGATCATCTTAAAATTTGTAAATGGATTTAATGGTGGCAAACATTTCTTGCTTAATTGTAGAATATTTAGATTGGGTAGAATTACATCGATCTGATATAAGTCTAACTAGTTCTTCACGAGAAGAAGGGGATGATTTTTGTTCTAGTATATACCACCATACCCAAAATTTGAAGCATTTGTCTTGAAAATTTTAAAATTAGTAGGATTAGCTAAATTAATATATGGTAGGTTTTTTACTTAATTTTTTGAGCTGCTTGAGTATGAATAAGAGACGAAGACGGTGCGTTTTTCTTAAGCCTGTCAAAGAGATACTAAGTATTGGGCAAGATTTTTATAAAAATCAACAACATGATTTAGGGCTCCTAAACTAAAAGTCATTGTAATTGTTTTTTATCTGTAATAACATCAAGAAATTTTTTAGCAAATTTTATATTTTGATTAATAGGAATTATGGAGGAATTAGAAATGTTATAGTTTAAAAAACAGTTTTTTATTTGGAATAATTTAATTTTTGGTTTGGAGATAACTATTACATTTTTACAAGCTAACCATTTAAATGCATTAATATGTTTGAAATGTTCTTCTACAATATTAGAAAAGATCAGAACATTGTTAATATATACAATAAGAGTAAGGTTTAAAGATGCCATTCTTTATTTTTTGAAATTCAGAGGGTGCAATTTTAAGTCCGAACTATAAAACATTCCATTTGTAGTGCCCGAATTGAATAGTAAACCATCTTATTACAATCTTCTTTTTTATTTGGATTTGCCATTGTCTTGATTTAAGATAAACTTTAGAAAAATGGATAGCATTATGCAAACGATTAAACATTCTTTTTTGTTAGGGATAGGATATCTTATCTATTTTAAAATTTTATTTAAGGATTTCTAATTTATAACAAGGCTTGGTTTTCTTCTTTCATAATAGATGAACACAAACATTGATAATTCTTTGATATGTAAGATATTCATATATGATGGTATGCATTTCTTGGTTCCTCATATTTTTTTACCACGTTAAAAAAAAAGTTTAGGATGTTCTATAAATTTTTGTTTCCAATAATTATGATTTATTTCTTGCAAATTTATTACTTTTCCTAAGAAAAAATATTTGTACTAGTGAAAGTGTGATAGAGTTTGGAAATCTCAGTTTTTGTAGGATCAGTAAAATATTCTAAAATATTAATTACTAAATGACAGACTGTTTCAGTGTTTGGTGGAGTAACATCCTCTAATTTAACTTCACTCAAGAGATCACACTTTTGCTCTTCAATCATAAAATTATCCAACTCTATAATATGCAGTAAAACCGCAGGTAATCATCCTAGCAACTTTAGGAGCAGTATTTTGTCTGGATTGAGCTGCAATTGCATAAATTAACATCTTATGAATAATTTCTCTAATTTGTTGATAAAAAAAAAGTTATATATACGGGAAACATCATATTGATGTTGATATTATGACACTTTTTCTTCATGAAGTTTGTCTAAAGGAGTAGTTTTATTGTAGTAATAACGATTTAAGGGTTATAAGGATGTTTTAATTTATTAATTTTTAAAGAAGAGGGCTTGATTTAAAATGTATGAAAAGTGGCTTGAATCTATTCTACTTCATTTTCAGATGTAGAATTTTATTGGTCTGAAATAGACAAGGATGTTTCATCTAAGATAATAATTGGTGAAGATTTGAATTTTTTGTATAAGTTCTTCGAAGTCTTGTTTAGTTGAGCTAAAATTATAATTAAAAGTAGGGTTAGGCTGGAGAAGTAAGCTTTTTGTAATTAATGTTTTTGGTGCTAAAGCTTCTTCTTTAGTTTCTTTGGGATTATTTATTTCATGTTTTTTTTTTTAATTTTTTAATAGATTGTTGTAATTGGTCAATTTTATTCTCTATTCGAAAAAGATGGTATGTAATAATCTGCAGCTCACTATTTAAAAATTTTAATTGTTTAATTATTAGAGTAAGTTCTTTTAGTGCTTAGATATCAACATTTATTTTTCTAAAGATTGAAAGATCAAGGTTTTCATCATTTAGAAGGAGGATAAATAGAATCAACAGATTCTTCTTGATTAATTTTTCATTATCTAGATATCATATAATTTTCATAGTTTTAATATATTATGTAACAAATCAAATAGCAAAAGGGATGGTAACTTTGTCTTTATGATTTCTCTCTGCCATAATTTTAAAATACAATTCATCTTTTTTTATTTTATCTTTATCAATAATTTGCTTATACCATTCTCGAAATCGAGAATACTTAAGGGATTGATAATTACGGAGTACAATAGCTCTAACAGTGCTTCCGAATTCACAAGTCGTTTGAAACTAAAATTCATTTGTGAGGGTGTTAGAGATGCATTATCTCGGACTAAATGTAGGAGTTGATGAAAATTAAGTGCATTTGTTATGGATTCATTAATTATTTATTTATTTTACATGTTCTCAGAAATTGAAGAGAATGAAGGAAGAAATGTAGAAAATAGAGATTCTAGCTAAAGATATAGATCTTCGAGGATTGAACCTAACCTCTACATCCCCATCTTCACTTTAAATTATTTGTTCTATTTCTTGGTTAATTAAAGATTTTGGAGTAACACCTAGTGGTGTAGTCCATCATTCTAGAAATGAAATTTCTTTCCATTTTACAACTTGATTAGAAGCTATATTGGATGCAAGTTTATTAGTAGGTTGAGCTATTTTTTTTATATTTGGACATAGCACATTTATTGTTTTGAAATGAATCTTGTAACAATAGTTTTAGATTTTTATAAAAAATCTTAACCATGCATTTACTGTTGTAATTTTGTTACTACAAATAGATTAGCATCAGTAAAAGAAATTTAAATTTGGATAAGTAATAAAATGAATTGGTCTATGATATAAACCAATTTCTAATACTCCCATTAAAGCTTCCGTCCAATTTAAGCATCTACCATCGCCCAAATATGCTAAAGTAGAAGCATTTAATCCTCTAAAAGTTTGGGGTTCAAATGCTATTTCAATAATTTTATATGAATATACTTATAATTATGAAAATAACTGTATAAGTCATCCTTTCATAATAAAGATTCAACTTTTTCAGCTCCATGTATGGTAACGGATTGTTCTACAATTTTAATAGCAGATTTTGTTTTAAAATCAAAAGTTCCAATTTAATACATCATAATTTTTTCTATTTTTGGAATAGTCTATCGATTTAGCTCTTCTTTATTAAGTGGATTTTAGTTTAATCCATGAGAAGGAGATATGGTGTTTTTAAAAGGCAGAACTTGGTTAATATAACTAAATCCAGAGTTTTTAAGGTTTAATGGGCATATATATAGCTTTGAAATTTACAACCCTCTCGTCACTCAAATGTGATTCTGGGCTCTACACAATGAAAATGTTAACTTCAATTTCAATGTTTTTAAACTTTCAGACACATATATTATTGAAGATAGTTAGAGTACAATTGTTTTTTATTTCTTCAGGCAATGCATGGGTAAAAAAAATGTTTATTTAGGTAGGCTTCTATTTATCATTTGATCATTGTTGCTATTTTCACATACTCAATGAGTGGTTAGATTATGAAAATTCATGTAACTCGACCAAATAACTATCATCTTAGAGATCATTATCAGTAGTGTGATTTTGATTTTAGAAATCACAAAAAGCAATATATTAAAAAATGAAAGTACAATGATAAATTATATTTTCCTCTTGGATGGTGAAAAATTCATCACACACACACACACACACACACACACACACACACACATGGAGGAGATGCATAAGACAATGGTTTGAAGACTTATGTTAGGCATAAGACTAAAATGACAATTTAGTCATTTAGTTATTATTGTGGGGTATAAATATGACCTAAAATATTTATGTTAGATTATGTGTGGAGTGTTGTCTTGAATCTTAGGGTTAAGGTTTGTGAGAGATCGCCTACCTCTCAAATAGGTGTTTATCTTAATATATTTGTGTTGTGCTGTTTTGTTTTGATGAAGTAAAATATTCTGTTTGCCCTAATCTTTGTGGAAACTATCTCTTTCTTATCAAATTAATATATGAGCATTTGAAATTTAATGGAAGCCAATGACAGTATCACAACGTGCAAGAGTTCCATGCCACCTTCATGACCGAAACTTCCGATCAGGATCGCAACGTGCAAGATTCGTATCGCCTGACCGAACCTCACGCCGCAGTCATGTTCTAGCGTAGAAGTTAATGATAGGATCATGACTTACAGAAGTTCCGCTCCAAATCTTGCCATCGGGATTGCAGCGTAAAGGAATTTGACGTTGCGTGATTGAACCTCACGATACATAACAAGCTATCTGAGAAGCCAATGATATGATTGCAGCGTATAGAATTTTTGCATATCGCAACTGAATCGATTGAGCAACGTCTTCCCCTTCTCTTCACCATTTTACAATTACATGTCTCCTTCATGACCGAACCTAGCGATACAGTCTTGATTTAGGATTTTTGCTTTCATGATAAAAACCGTCCTGAGGGTAATGTCAACCAAGAAAGTAGATGCTTTGGAGGAGAAATTAGAGGGAGATTTGAGCCAAATCAGACATTTTGTAGCCATGGAGGGTGGTGTAAGTCCATGGAGGGAAGATTTATGTTTATGGAAAAAATGAAGATTGTGGAATTTCATGCAAACTTATTGTTGCTAGCTGCTGGATTGAGAGATGGCGTCTGGAGCAGACGCGGCCGGCAACAATTTGAAGGATTTGCACAAGATAAAGACACTGTTGCTACCTTAGGCGAATCTGGAGCCGCGAGATTGAGCGTACTTGAGCGGTGGCACTTGGAAGGAATAGTGCGACCGTCAGACGACTGAAACAAATGAAAGCAGGTAAGATCGAGTGAAGGAGTCAGAACAGATTGAAGCGACAGTATATGGAGGGAATTACATGACATCTATAGTTTGAAACCAACAATAAGATGCAGAATGAGACAACATATGTTTTAGGACTGGAGAAGATTGATTTGAAGGATTTAGCCTGGAATAAGGATCCATAGTGGGTAGGATCTCAACGCAGGGTTGCATCCAACCTCGCCAGTGTCTTTTGTCGAGGCAGCCTTCCGGGCCGAGGACGATTCACGAGCCTATGGGGATGGATAAACTGATTATGAGGTGATCCATACTTATGGAAGAAGGAAAATTAATATGGGTCGAGAAAGGAAACCCAATCCCTATTTCATGTGTGGAATGAGCTTCAGTCTAGGATATTAGGGAGGAGACTCACACATAAGGAAACTAAAGATGTTAATCTCTGAAGGAAAGGATGCTATAGTTGGATTTATCTTATGGATAGATACTTTGCTGTTAATGCGCCGATAAAGGAAGAAAAATTGATGACGGTGGTCCTATGTTTGGAAGAAGGCTCTAACGTGGTGTCAATGGAGAGAACACCAACCAATCAAAATGTGGGGATAATTCATAGACCGATTGTTGGAGCGTTTCAGAATCATCGAGAAGGGAATTACACGAGCAATTTTTTGCATTGGTCCAGGAGGGGTCCATGGATTATAAGGAGAAATTTGAGATGCTATTCCTACTTTTCTTGGGAGGCCACATTAACCATTTGAAGGTGTTGACGACACTCGTGGTGTCGAAAAATCCATTGAAGGTAGCTGCTATATTCAATTGGCCACTACCTAAAACATTGAAGGGGTTGGGAGGATTTTTGGGACTTACAGGATGCTAGCAGGATTTCGTGAGGGGTAACATTTTGATTGCGTGGCTGTTAACGGAGCAATTGATGAAGGATAGCTTTTAGTGGGGCAAAGTTGCTGCTCAGGCTTTTGAGAAGTTAAAGAAGGCCATGACAAGTGTACTAGCGTTGGCGGTGCTTGATTATAACCAACCATTCATTGTTGAGATGGCTGTCTCAGGCTATGGGTTAGGTGCAATCCTCATGCAGTGTGAACGACCCATCACTTATTTCAGTCAAGTGCTGACGGCGAGAGCCAGATTCAAGTCGGTTTATGAGTTGGAGCCATACAACTTGATTTTGTAGGAGTCCTCTCTTACACTTTGAGGACAGGATGTCTTTTGGGAGGGAACTAATGTTAGACCGATGCCTATGACACCACCCACCTTGTGCTTCACTGAGTCGATGTCAAACTTGCCAAAATAATTTGAAGACTTATGTTAGACATACTAAAATGACTATTTAGTCATTTGTTTGTTATTATTGTGGGATAGAAATAGGGCTTAATATGTTTAAGGTTAGATTATGTGTGATTATTTTCTTGAATTTTAGGGTTATGGTTTGAAAGAGATCACTTATCTGTCAAATTGTAAGTGTTTGTCTTTTTTGTATTTGGGTCATGCTGTTTTGTGTTGGTGAAGTTGCATTTGCCCTAATCTCAATGAAAGCAGTCTTTTTCCTATCATAGGTATTCTCCTTCCATGAAAATTTCAATGTCAAAACCTTCAAATTATAAGATAAAGGAATATTAAGAATTTTAAGATTATTTTATCATCAAGCTTTGAGATTTTATCAATGGATGGCTCCAATTGCAGATGAAGGTAAATGCACTGTCAATTTGTAATTTTCCAAATTGCTTGAATTTAAATACATAGGTTTCTTGTGATATTGAGTATATTTGATAGTTTTGATTGATAAAATACATGTATAAAATTAAATTTTTCATTAGGAAGTTTTATCTTTTGCTCAATGAGCCTTATTTTTCACATTTTCTTGATTTGTGATTAAATTATTTTAAGAATTTATGAAACTTGACTATAGTTAATTTTCATGTAGTACTTGATGTTTGTCCTCTTCAGTTTGTGAACCATAACAAGCAGTATTTATAAAAAAAGTGGAGAACGATCATTCTTATCCTTGGAGGACAAAAGTCTATAGACAAATTTAAGAATGAGTGTTTATTAAGCATGTGTAATTATGCATATTCACACATATTTATGTATCTATTTATATTTAGGCTACCAAGTTATATGATTTTTATCTGTGCATTTATTTATTCATTGTCCTAAGTTTATGCATGTGTCTTGCTGGTGTATATTTATATATAAATATTTTTTTGTATGTATATGATTTCATAGCTTGAAATTTTTTTGATACCTTTAAAAAATATTATAGGCTTGAGTCAGCTTAAAAGTTGACTTAAAGTTTCAAGTCCACTTATATTCAACTCAAGCCAAAATTCAAATCCTTGCTTTTATGTTGTGATTGGCTGTGGTGAACCTAATTTTATGACGTGGAAGTCTTTTCTTTTTCATCCGTTATTCTTCAAATTTTGTAGATTTGCTTAAGATAGTGAAATTTGAAGTGCTTGATAAAAATCCGAATTCACTCTCTTTTACAGTTAGGGATTGGAATGCTGAGAAACATCATGCATATGATCATTCTAAGATGTTCTCAACTAATATGAAGGATTTCAATGCTACAGGTGTGGGCGCTGGCTTTTCTACTGTAGTTTCTGAACACATCAAATCTGAAGAAAATGGAATTCCAGAAATTTTGTTAAGCGAGACATGTAAGGGAATTCAATTAGATAAGGAAATCACTAAGGAATCGCCAGTGCATGTGAATAATAACTGCTTGGAAACTCAAGAAAGTCATCACTTACTTGGTTCTGATAATTCTGGATCCCTGCAACTTCAGAAAAATGATTCATCTGTTGAAGATGGTGTAATAAATGAATCTAAGATAGTAAAAAATAATGTTTCAGAAAAAGGAGAGTCACATCTCCATGAAAAAACCAATTCACAGGTTTTAGAGGACTTGATCTTCACATGGTAAGTCAATAATGCCATTTTCCATGTTGAGAGATTACTGTGAAAAATCAAAATTTCTTTCTTGTTTCTGTCATGTTGTCAATGTTTCTTTTGCTGATTTTTGTCTAAGCTAAAACTATAGTCGTTCTACAGTGGCCATAGTCCACGGCGGAGGCCTAGAAGCTCGTCTCCAGGTTCTGAACCTGACAGAACGAACAAAAGACTTGCAGGTATTTGTGTATTTTATGCTAGAGGCTGGTGCATCAAGGGGAATTCATGCAAATTTCTTCACCAAAAAGATGGAGTAAATAAAATTGAGCAGCAGACCATAGAAGATACAGCTGGAAGTAACAGGTCAGCAGATTCTCTGGCCACTACAGGTATAAGGAATTAAATAGTCATTTTCATTTTCTATTGAAGAATAGACTAAATATGCCTAAAAATCTAAAAAACACGGGCAGCGAGGAACTAATCTATGATTGTCTTTTAGGTTCAGATGAAATAAATGAAAGATCAAAAGTATCTTCTGAACTCTTAGAATCCAATCCTAAGGGTTCTTCGGGATGTAATTCTCTTTTAAACAGAGCACTTGTTAGGACATATGGTACAGGAAGCCATGTCACATCTCCTGGCCACACTTCCACACAGGAAGAATACAAGAAACCTATTGGTAAAATGGGCCATTTTGAATCCAATGTTGAGAGGCAGTCTGATGATGCTTTCTTATCCAGAAGACACCTGACTGAAGGTAAAGCACTTAATGAAATCAGCATGAATGACTCTCCATATGAAAGAACAATTTCTGGAAGAACTCATCCAGCAGATGCATTTGTTTCTGATCCTAAACACTACCCAGGTAGTTCCTCTATATCATCCATTCTGCAGCATAATAACAATAGTCCACCTGCATATGGAAGAACGGAAGGCAATGCTATTAGAAGCACACAGAGCCATTTCCTAAAGCAAGAATCTTACGATTCACATGGTTTTGCGGGTTCTCTAAGTTCAGGTCTGGGTAGTTCTTTTCAACTTCCACAAATGGATTACATGCTTTCTCGGGCAGGACCATCACCTGCTTCTGGCTCCACTCGAAATACTGAGTATGTTGAGGGCCATAGTTTTTTAGATCTTCATAGAAGATACCATAGCTCTGGGTCTATCTCCCTTACCAGAGATTCTTCCCCTTACCTCTCACAGCCTGAATTAAGAAATAAGATACATCACAATATTTCTGGTGATCTGACATTGAGGCAAACAACTAAAATCCAATATGATGCTTGGGAGCCATCCCAACCTTTTCGATCTTCTTTGGCTATTGCGACTAAAAGTACATCTTCTCCTAGTCAATATGACCCGATTCTTGATAGCATTGAGCCTGCAACTGCCAATGATAGAGATTATTTCCAGACTTCTCAAATAACTCCCTTTCAAAATTCATCATTTCTGCCAACAAAAACTGAAAATGCTATTTCTTGGGATGGAATGCCGTCTAGGAATGTATCTTTGCATGATTCTAGTGCTCAAGATGAATTTTTTACATCTATCAAATTAGAGGGGAGAAACAATTCTCTTCTTAACAATGAAAAAACATGGAATTCTGATCGTTTGGTTGAAAGGTCAGATAACAAAGATGCAGAGCTTGGCGCCGAATGGAAAGCTATTGACAAGGGCAGGAATATCAAGGAATCTAAAGCATTGAAAATTTTTCATACTGCTTTAGTTGATTTCGTGAAGGAATTGTTAAAGCCATGGTGGAGAGAAGGACAGTTAAGTAAAGATGCCCACAAAACAGTAGTTAAGAAATCAGTTGAAAAGGTTCTGAGTGCATTACATTCCCATCAAATCCCTAGTACGCAAGAAGCAATAAACCAGTATCTGGCATCATCTAGACAAAAAATTTTGAAACTTGTTGATGTAAGTGGCTAGCTTCTAGAAGTTAAAAAACAAAGTGAAAATTAAGATTGATGTTACATTTTTTAGATAATCTTGTTTTCTGTCTCTGACTTGCATTTGTGTTTCCTTTTCTAGCTTCTAGAAATTGAAAAAAAAAAAAGTGAAAATTAGATTGATGTTGCATTTTTTAGAGAATCTTATTTTCTGTCTCTGACTTGCATTAATGTTTCCTTTTGTAGGGCTATGCACAAAAGCATGCCAATTCGTGAGAGTCTGATGAACTCAATGAATTAAAACATAGCGCGGAGTACCTACATGTTTCTAATTTTGTAAAGTAGCTGGTGTGGCTAAGAGAAACATCTTACCTGGGTATGCTAAAACGTTCTCTTTGCATTTTAGTTTCCTTTTAATGTATGCTGCAAAGTTTGTCGAAAGCTATTCATTTCCATAGTTGTTCTGTGACCCCCCAGGTGATAAGATAATATAATGTGATTGTGATTAAGTTTTTTAATGACAATATTCCTTTCCGTGGAGTTTTTTTTCTTTATTTGCATGCCATAATTTATGTACTTGAGAATAGAACTCTGAAGGCATGTAACCAGATTTATTTTGGTAGTTATGATCCAGTCCTTATGATTTTGAGGTATTGTATTTTTGCTTTTTAGTTTAGACCTTCCAGCTGTTTAATAATTCATCTGTACTTCATTATACCAGCCTACGTTTATCGATCATTAACATTTGTGCATCTTCCTTATTTCCTGTTTTCTGCATACATGCAGCATGTCCTCAGGTCATAATATATGGGGATAGTTTGCTCCAATCATATAGGGATTTTCTATGAATGTGGATCATTGGATAGACCCTGCTTACTTTCCTGGTTTCTCCACTTTTAATGTAATACTGAGATGTACAGTGCTATCTATTATAAGAAGTTGTATTTCCTTAGCATCCATCGCAATCAGTAGATCCATCAGATTGCATGCATGCAGCATTTGACTGATTTAAAGTAGGGCAATATGGACATTTTGGAGTTAATTTCTCATTAGCATTTAAGGTTACTTGACAATCAAGAAGAGAACAAGAAAGCATTCATTTACTGGCTATGTTCTGCAAGTTAAAGAGTACATCACAATCATGAATCGAACAATACCGATTCATTTTAGAGAAAAACTTACTAAGATCTTAGTTTTCAGATAGTTTCATTTATTTTTTTTAACATTTAGATAGTTCATTGTGTGCTTTTCACTGTAAATGGAAATTCTCAAACATCGAGTCATGAAAATTTTACAGAAATAAAGAGACCTAGTTCGTTTGACTTTTCTCAAACTGGAAGGAACATCTAGTCTATTATGTTGTCTCACATATTTCTTTTTGTTAATACTTCCAAGGTTCATTAGTTCAGGTTATGGTTGCTAATAGAAGTGCCAGGATTTACAATGTTTTCTGGTTTCTTAAGAATTTCAATGCCAATAGACATGATATGACTAAGGAAGAACTCATGGCCATTACCTTGCTAGAGCTGTTCGGTTAAATTGTTTATATCATAATAAATTATCTATTTTGAGATATTTGATTAAAATTTAAGCCTACTTGTGTGCAATTTTTTTAGACACATTTTTGATGCAAACCTCAAAATTAATATTCATTAGAAACAAGAGATTTGCATTGAGTAAGCAAATTGACAATCTACACTTTGAATTAATTTTAGTTGATTTAACTTTTGTTAGAAATTGTATTTTTTACTTTTTATTCGAATCATTGGTATGTTGTTCTTTATGAAAATAGATTGTGTTTTATGATCATCTAAACTCTTTCTACTTGTATGGTTTATTGATTGTGCTACGAGATTGGGTTTGTTTTTTTTTTATTGGTTCAACATTTTTGTCCCTTGACTTAGCTTAAAGCTTAGTCTAGCATCGTTGTTATTGATCTTGTGACTCCATGCCCTCTTGTAAGTCTGTGAATGTGAGATTCTAAATTCGCGCCTACTCTTTTTTGAGAGTTATATTTTACGTCAAAATTTTGAAAAACATTATATTTTAAATAATATATAACCCAACGAGGGCTTTATGATCCGTACCTGTGTTCCTCATAGGTTTAAGACCCTATTAGTTAATTATCAATTTCGTCCATGGAAGAAAAAGTTTGATTGAGGGTAGTCATTGTGCACTAAATGCTTAGCGTATAATAATAATGATTTGATTTTAGGATAGGTGTACTTTACCATTACTAGTTTTGACAGTGATGAAGAACTTGACCAAGTTAGTAACTCATTCAATGTGACCTTATAAGCATGGGGTGGATGCTTGTCTAAGGGGACAATTCTAACTTGTCTTTAGAAGGTTATGTGACTTATCAAATGCACTCTATGTTTCACCTCTGAGGGAATTGGGCCATAAAGAAACTCATGAGCTTTTGCTTTGATTATAATTTGATGGTACATTTTCTGACGAACTACCTTATCACAGAGCCTTGATCATAAATATATATTTTTGTGGTATTATGTGGTGGCAAAATCACTCAATTAGAGAGCACATACTACATTCTTACTGGCATGAAATTTTTAAGGGTGGCCATAAATCTGTGCTTGACCTTAAACCTTCTAGCCCTATTAAACTATTGTGTAGGATAAATTAATATTTGCTCTTCGCTTAATGCGATAAGTTTCTCTTAAATGTTTTGAATTTTTTAATGGCTCAAAATAATTTACATAGGGATATGGGGGCATTTTAAAAATAAGGGTTCAAGTTAAGATTTTTAATTAACATCCCTATCATCGAGTGTCATTGATGTTTAAAGAATTTATATTTAAAAATGAGTTTTTAAAGTTGACTCTTATGGTTGAGTTTCTATCAATGCGATTATCATTGGTGTTTGTGTTGCTTTCATCATTGATATTTGCAATTTGAAAGTTTGATTTTGGAAATGGCCTCTTTGATTAGGTTGTATAATTTCTAAACCGTAATGGTATGTGAATGATTGTACTTGATTGCTTTAAACATTCTTCCCAATTATTCGTAGCTGATTCAGCTGATGAGTTTTCTTTGAGTTCATTTAAATGTGTTGCCTCATACTCCTTGAGGATTCTACCCTCATATGTAGATGAGCGGTTGTGTGAAGTTGAACTTGTGATTTTTCTTTGTAGGCTTGCAATCAAGAATTTTGTATTTTGCAAAATGAGTAAATTGCATTGAGGGCCTTATGCAAATGCAAAATAAAATATTTAGCAAATTTTGTGGTTAAGCATTTGATTCCTTGTATGTCTTGATGAGTTTGTTGTATTTTAGCGTTAGAAAAAATTTAAAATAATTCTTTTATACAAGTTTTATACACTGTAATCTTTGTAATGCGGAGCATTTAACTTGTTAAGTGAGACATTTGACTTTACATTATCGGTAGGGCATGCAACATATATTGATGAATTTAAACTTAAAAGTGCGAGTTTACTAAATTTCAAGGTGATTGCACACTTGTAAAAAATGGTCACATGATTCTTGTGAGAATGAGTTTTTGTTTTGTTATATGCACAATATATTCTTTTACTTTGAGTTCAAACTTTTAACACATTCACTAGTTTACATACGAATGAGTGAAGCGCTCCTATGATTTTTGAAGTGCTGTAATTGAGTTAAATTCATTTCGCTAGGCATTTGCACCATTCAAATTTTTTTGAAATTAGTTATTTGTGCGAACATGGTTTTAATACACACATAGTTGTCCATTTTGATCTCATCATTGCTCACATTCTGTCTACTTTCATGCATATATTGCAAATCCGGTTCCTAGTGTTACAATTTAGATCTTGTTGTGTGTTCTTAGAGGTGTATTTTGTCCACACATAGTCTGTGTTTTACTCTTGTGTGCCTCACATGAAATCTTTTTTTGTTTATTAATAGGCGTAATAGGCGCTCTCTTTATTTAATTTTCCTGCCAAGTTTAGTTCTTGTTATATTTCAATAATTTTTAGAATAGTGAGGAGGTTTCGTCTGCTTTATCAATGAACTATTAAGTTTTCTGTGAGTCTCCTATAAGCTTTGTGCAAATCCTGTTTTTGTTTAATCCTATTTTTTAAAGTGATTTATACCACTTTCAAAAGTTCATATTTATCTTTGATTTGCAGTTTATATTTTCATTTAATTACATTTTATTCTATTAGATCATTTTAGTTTTGTTCTTTTTAAGTGGCATTCAGATGAAACTTTGGTAATTTTTTTGGCACCTCCTTCATATAAGGGGTAGCTAAGGGGAGTTTTAAGCTTGCTAACCACACTTAAACAATCATGTTGGTTAGTGGTTAAGAATTTCAATTCAGATTTTCAAACCTATCACCTTGAAAAGTGTGTATGGAGCTTTAATTATCCAAATAAAGAAAAGGTGCACATGATGAAGCCTTCCCGTGCACGTAGAGGTGATGCACATGGATTTTTAGACTTCTATGGTAAAAAAGCATGCATGGGGCTTTGATACTGAAGCAAAAAAGAAAAAGAAAAAGAAAAAAAAAAAAGCAGATTAGTGTCTTTGCCATGTCTAAATGATGTGCATGAGTACTTAAATGTTGGGGCAAGGGGCTTTCCTTGCATTATACTTTTTTGCATGAGGGCGTTGACAATGAAGTTGACGATAAAGAGGAAATTTCCAACGAGAACTAAATGCACACAAACTTCCTTTTTTTCCTTTTTTTTTTCTTTCACCTCTTTGTTTCTTTGACTTTTATTTTTTAGAGAAGAAAGAGTTAGAAAAAATGGCTCATGTCGGAGTTGCGGGTGGCAAGGTATTTGGGTTTACTTGAGTTTGTTTAGAGTGCAGGGCCGAGGTGAGGGATGAGACTTGATGATATTGTTGGTTGTTGTTGGGTTAGATAGGGCGTTGATGAGCTTGGACTATTATTGTTGGAGTTTGAATAGAAGTTAGATTTTGGGATGTAGTTTGGCTATTGTTGTTAGAGAGGTAAAAATGTATAAAAATGTAGCAATTTCTATTGATGTTCTGTGAAGGAGGTTCTATTTACTGCCTTAGAGTAGAAGCTCTAGATGAGCATAACAATGGCTCCATGCAAAAACCTAGATGCTTAGTTTTTTAACAGCAATCTTATAATTATTTCAAATTGTGATTAAATGGAATGATTAGTTATTCAACGGAATGATTTTTGAACTATGAATTTGATTAGTGTGCATTGAATTGTGAATCTCATCTTAGACCTGTATTTGGAAATCTTAGACCCTGAGATGCCTTGCATCAGTTTGAATGTTGTTTTATGAGATGCTCACTTGGAAATATGCTAGCAGTTCTAGATAATTTGACAATCAGAATTTTGAAATGCCAATTACTACATTTTGATTTCGACGCCTATTATGCTAATCTGAATGGCCAATATGATGAAGCTAGTTCAGTTAGTGGTAGAGTGAGTAGTTTTGGCCATGAAATAATTCACTTTGTGCTAGTTTTTATGAATACTGCAAATGTAACCATTGGTAGCATTATGGTAGGTCAAATTTTGGGTTTATTTGAATCATTTGGTTTTGGTTTGTTAGTTCAGCTTGTAGTTGTTAACTTTTATTAACGTCCCAGATTTACTGTGGCAAAGTTGAGCCTAGGTTATTATCGACAGTGTTTTTGATTTCTAGAATGCTTGGATTTTGAAGGATTGCTTTGTTATTTTTTTGCAGCCATCTTTTGCAAACCCTTCAAAATGCAGCACTGTCCTCTTATTTCTAGAGGAGTTAAAGTTCATATTATTGTGAGGCTAATCAGTTTTATTTTTTGATTGTTTGCAAGAAATCATATGCCGTGCTATATCAATTATTTTTTATATAGTCATGCATCAGTTTGGTATTCTGATAGCGAACAATATATGGTAAAGTTTCGGAGCATTTCTTAATACTTGTGTAGTTACTGTTTGTTGGTACTATTTATGTTTATTGCTCGTAATGTGGCAGTAATTTGAAGTTATTGTTTGTTTTCAGTCTTTTGATTTGGGTTTGGTTGTTTGATTGTTTTTTTTTAATTTTCTATGGTGATGACTAGCTTTTGTAAATGGTTTTTTCTCTTTTGTGGACCAAATCTCAGACTTAGTCGACATTCACCTTCCTAGCTGACTTGCTTTACAAAATGTTATTGAAGTTGCTTTAAAAGAACTCAAAATATTAGCTCTCCTGATCCATGCGCTAATGAAAATCTAGTTAGTTTGCGAAAGATTCATGGACTGGTATGAGGAAACTTAGCCTTATCCAAATCCAGTCTTCTTTTTTCGCTTGAATATGTTAGGAGATATTTAGGTGCAATCATTTTTACTAAGAAGAAACTTATTACTTTGACGACCACTTTAAATTTCCCTAGACTTGTAGCTAGTATAGAGATGTAAAATACTTGGGTTTGACAAGATTGTTTCAAACTAGTATGACAAAAAGGAATCAAGTATGGATGCTTGGTATAAGTTTTCTCATCAATATTGACGTTAAAACTGTGGCATTTGGAGAAGAAATCTTGTTATGTGATGTAGAGAGACTTTTTTTTTCGAGAGAAGAAAATGATTTTTAGAGGGTAATTCTTTTTTGTGGATCTATTTACAAAAAAGCCCAGGCTACTATTCTAGCTCGAAGCTTTAACGTCAATTAGATTTTCTATCTTTTGGTATGATTCCAAAGAAGCCCAGGCTACTATTCATCTAATTTTCTCCTTCCCTTTTTCATTTCACAACAATTCTGAAATGTCCTTCTTTAAAAAGAAATGTCAAAGAAAAAAAAAATACAGTAGGAAAAAAATTATAAACTTCATTTAGCTCTTCTAGCTCGAAGCTTAGTGAAATTAGGAGAGTGATATAGATTTTTTTTTTCTAATTTCTTCTTTTCTCAATATGAAGGATATAAAATCTTTTATCCCTCAAAGAGTTGACTACCTAAATACATCATTCAAAATCTGAAACATGTAGTGGCAAATGTTTGTCATTTTGTTCACCAATGAGAAAATATTGGGATGTTTCAAAAACATGATGAGTGTTGTTGATGGTTATTTTAGTATTTGAAAAAGTGATCAACATCATGGTGCTAGTTGAAATAGAAACATCAACCATTTTCTTTTGAAGAGAAACTGAATTTGGCTGCTAGTTTTGAGAATAGACTTGAGCAAAACAAGGGCGATCTTTCATCAATCATCAGGTGTAAGGTTCTATGATTAGAATATGAATTTCTCATTTCGAGATAAGCTTTAAAACATTCAAAAACTTTATGACAAAAAAAATGTAAGGATGAGCAGTGCGACCACATGCTTTCAAATTCTATGTTCTATCACTGTCTAAATGATGGAGGTTCAATTCACACCTCATTATAGAATAATACAATAACGTCGAATTCCACCTAGACTTTAGGGGCCTAGCTACAGAAGGTCTTGCAATTCATGTTGTTGCAACTTCCACTAGTAAAATTTTCTTAAAGATTAAAGTCAAAGTAAATAATATAGATTGGTTGAAGTAGTGCAGATGAAGTTGTAACAATGAGATTCAAATTGGAGTGACATAAGTCTCCATGAAGCAATCAAAATGAGGGGACTATTTTAACTTATGTATTAGGAAACAATTAATATAGTAAGAACATCTGAGAAAAGTATGTTGTAATCTAGTTATAAGGAGAGCCTTATGTTTTCCTTATAATGACACAACTTTAAATTAAACTCAAACTTACGAATTGCCTCCATACTAGGATGATTCACAGAGAATTTACCAGTGAGAGAGAGCAAGCTGTTACAAATGTTTGATTCTGTAAAAAGTCTCATTTGGGATTACATATTCATGGATCATCTAGTGCAAATCTAGCTCCATGTAGTTTTGCTGAAATAAATTAGTCATGTGCTAACATGACTTTTGTCACAAGGCTAACAACATTGATATGATCAATCATCTGACGTCAGATCTAAATGAATCTTAGTATAAGATTAGGGGAAATTGGTCGAAATAAATTTAATTTATCTCAAAGAAAACTACTTATTTTCTAGTCCATTGAGGATGCATATGGTTTGGGTGGCTTATGTTTTTTTTAGGGCTAAATTTTTTGTAAATTTATTGGGGATGATATTTTTCCATATCTGTTAGATGACCTATGGCTCTAATTTCTTGAGCCTTATAAAATTTTAAATTCAATGAATGTCTAGTCTGTAATAGTGGTTGCAATGTGAATTCATTCATTCATTCGTTTAACATTGACAATCACATTACATTGAATGTGTTATATTGTAGCATAAATCGAGCATGAGATGTTGAGTCTATTATCAAATATTTTTCATCTGTTTATCATAAGGTCTAAGGTTTATTATTCTAAATCAAACTAACCTCAACTTTTATTTGTCTCATCTCAGGTGTTGAGTAATGCTACAAAATAATGAGTTATGCACACAATATTGTGATTGTAAAGTTTTGGCTTGGATTGTCGATAGTTCACCCAAACTATCAGCAACACTGGCGATGGAGTTACCCTATTATTTCACATTTTTCTCTGATATGGTGAGGTTTTCCTTCATCACCCAAGTCATTAAAGTTACACCAACTAGGAAGTCTCTTTATTATAGAAATTGTCACATATCACTTAAACTGATTTCCAAGGAAGGAAGGAAGGAAGGAGGGCATATGTGGTCATATCCAATGAGCCAATGTGTCTGCTTGTCGGGGACCTTAATGCTATTGTTGGTGCTGTTGAGTCTTCTTTTAAAAGGACTCCTGTTTTCTTGTAATCCTCAAATGTTGTGGGCTTATTCATATGAAGGAGTGCTTGTGAGCCTAAAACCAATTCAACCATTGTTGGCCCTACCAATGACCTCTTTGCTAATTATAGGAATAGTATTGCTTTTCAAACTATGAAAACTTATTGCTGAAGCTTTTTTCTAGGCATCAAAGCACTACATACTAAAAGGAGAACAAATGTTCAATTCTTTGCCAAACATCCATAACTTTGCTCAGTGTCACAAAAGGAAGTGTTAAGGGAGAAGCTAGCGTCCCGACATCCAATGACTTGAAATATTTTGTCAGGTGAAAAGAAATTAACTAAAAGTCAAAATGAAGTAGACCATTTCAGAGGCACTATGCCAACCTATTTCAAAGGCATCACATAAGTGGGAAGAACTCATTTGTCCTCGTGCTTGTGACATCTTTAGAGACACTTAGGACTTCATTGAAAACTTAAAAAATTAGTGGTTGAAGTCATCGCCTCAACAACTGTAATCTCCTTCGAGGGAAAAATTTCTTGGAGAATTCCATGTTAAAATATTCTTCATTGTCAAAGTTAGGGATATCATCCTCTTACTAGATCTATCAAACCAATAAAAATGTGGTGAGCATCGGGATGTGAGATACATGTTATATCATCCCCAATGATTCACCATTGGAAGGTCTTGACAACCATTTTAGTGGACTGGGACTTATCAAATTTATTTTTAGCTTCGGGATGAACACCTGGTTGATATTTTGAACAAAAATTGAAAATTCACTTCTTGAAAATTCTATCTAGTAAGAGGTCCAAAGAAGCCCATTTTTTAAAAATCTTCATTTAAGTATCAAGATGTTGGGCCTTATAGGTTGTAGGATCCAAATTCATAAATTAGGATTGCCCACTACTAGAGGGCCCCCATTAGATCAAATGCCCAACAAATTAAGGGTTTGCTTTTGAAGAAGCTCTTACTTTCTCTATAATCCAAAGCTAGCATGCTGTTTCCAAAGCTAGCATGCTTGTGAATCTTTAGAGACACTAAGGACTTCAATGAAAACTTAAAAAATTAGTGGTTGAAGTCATCGCCTCAACAACTGTAATCTCCTTCGAGGGAAAAATTTCTTGGAGAATTCCATGTTAAAATATTCTTCATTGTCAAAGTTAGGGATATCATCCTCTTACTAGATCTATCAAACCAATAAAAATGTGGTGAGCATCGGGATGTGAGATACATGTTATATCATCCCCAATGATTCACCATTGGAAGGTCTTGACAACCATTTTAGTGGATTGGGCCTTATCAAATATATTTTTAGCTTCAGGATGAACACCTGGTTGATATCTTGAACAAAAATTGAAAATCCACTTCTTGAAAATTCTATCAAGTAAGAGGTCCAAAGTAGCCCATATTTTAAAAATCTTCATTTAAGTATCAAGATGTTGGGCCTTATAGGTTGTAGGATCCAAATTCATAAATTAGGATTGCCCACTACTAGAGGGCCCCCATTAGATCAAATGCCCAACAAATTAAGGGTTTGCTTTTGAAGAAGCTCTTACTTTCTCTATAATCCAAAGCTAGCATGCTGTTTCCAAAGCTAGCATGCTTGTGAATCTTTAGAGACACTAAGGACTTCAATGAAAACTTAAAAAATTAGTGGTTGAAGTCATCGCCTCAACAACTGTAATCTTTTTTGAGGGAAAAATTTCTTGGAGAATTCCATGTTAAAATATTCTTCACAGTTAAAGTTAGGGATATTATCCACTTACTAGATTTATCAAACCAATAAAAATGTGGTGAGCATCGGAATGTGAGATACAGGTAATACATCTCCAATGATTCACCATTGGAAGGTCTTGACAACCATTTTAGTGGATTGGGCCTTATCAAATATATTTTTAGCTTCAGGATGAACACCTGGTTGATATCTTGAACAAAAATTGAAAATCCACTTCTTGAAAATTCTATCAAGTAAGAGGTCCAAAGTAGCCCATATTTTAAAAATCTTCATTTAAGTATCAAGATGTTGGGCATTATAGGTGGTAGGATCCAAATTCATAAATTAGGATTGCCCACTACTAGAGGGCCCCCATTAGATCAAATGCCCAACAAATTAAGGGTTTGCTTTTGAAGAAGCTCTTTCCCTACAAACCAAAGCTAGCACGCTGTTGACCATAAAACAAGAAAAAATAGAGGAAAATAAATAAATAAATAAATTACTTCCATAATCTTACCTATTCTCGCCAACACATAGGCGAAAGTTTTAATAAATGTTCTCACAATTTCTCCTGTTTGAGTCATAGAAGTCACGAACGAGGCAAATAAAAATCTCTCTCTTTCGTTCTGGCCAATTGAAACCTCACAACACCTCCCAACCCTCTTCTCCGCTATTTGAAACCTTCGCTTCCACCTCCTTCCTCTTCGCCTGTCTTTTGCCACAGAGAATGCCTTGCCTTCTCTTGTGACTGAAGAAAGGAATGCAACACATAAAGACCTCACCTCCGTAATTCCCGCCTTTCTCTACACCAAAACATTTCATTTGCCTCCCTCTCTTCGAAGTTGCTGTCTCTGCTACTCTTGTGTGACACCAAACAACCGAAGCCTTCTCCTGCTTATCCCTTCTGCTTTGTCCTTCGGTTCGAAACCCGCACATCAAAGTCGCAAGCCTCTTATTTGTTCTTCCTCGTTGTTCTCTTCCTTGTTCACCTCTTTGCCTATCCCTGCCGCACTCCACCGCTCGCAGAAACTGTAGTCACTCCGACCCTTCCTTGTTCACCTCACTGCCTTAGCCTTCTATCACATTTCACCCTTCACAGAAAACCACATACGCCTTCCTCAACTTCCTACTCCAAAGCCACGATCTCCAATTGAGGCCTGCCCTACGCTTCTCTCTTCGATCTTATTTATAGTGCACCTCATGATTCAAAGCTTCACCCTTCAGTCCTTTTTTCACGCGACTCCATCGCCTTCTTCTGCCAAAACCCTCACGCAATCTCCCCCTTTCACCAAAACCGTGGTTGCCTCCTCTACCGTCCTCGTCTTCTTCTGTCAAAATTGATGCTAAAACCTTGCAAAATCGAAAGCTGCAGCTCTTGTACTTTTTCCTATCTTGATCTGATCGAGGAATGCC
>NW_018164536.1:6118098-6131374 GCF_001263595.1 Phalaenopsis equestris
ATCGGGGAATGCCGTAGCCCTATTTGCCGATTCCAAGACTAAAGTAGCCTGCTTTTGTACTTGATGCCTCACACACACTCTTCTTTGTGGCGCAGGAAAGTACCCCACTCGAGTTTCTCTTTCTCTTATAATCCTCCAAACCTAGATGCGCATACCCAAAGTTCAAATTGAGCTCTCTATTCAAACCCATCCACTCGACCTCCGACTACCCGAACTACTAACACTTAAACCTAACATTTTTCTTTTCAATTTTAGTATTATATATTGTATACTATATAAAAAAAAAGAAAAGAAAGGAGAAAAGTTTGTGTTCTAATTTTATTTTATTGTTCGTTGTCTCATCGATTATCAGCAATCTCTTTCGGAAATGTATAGAAATGAGGCAACAGGGGAATTTTTAAAATGTTCATTCGAGGAAGCTCAAGTACCCATCTTTCAGAATTAAGTACTGTTCGGGGAAATTGCAGACCTGTTTGGAATTATTTTATTAAATTAGGGGTTTTAAAATACCTGTACTAGAAAACACGAGTATCCGTCCTTGGGAATTAAGTATCATTCTGGGAAGGTAAAATACCACTTGGAGAAATGTTTTCTTGTGATTTGACCATTGTTGCAGGTATATTGAAAGCCTATTACGTCTTTTAGGATAGTGGGTTAAATTCTTAGTTCCTGCTTTCTTGCCGTAGTGTCTCGCGATAATGACTAACAAGTCTTTTAAGATAGTTGAGAAGGCCGATATTCTCCCGGTGCCCCCTAATGGGCTTTGATGTTGGGAGGCTGCCAAATTTTTGCGTGATCGACTTGTAAATAACATAAAATCTTAGACTTTCAAACTTGCAAAATAATTTTAAAAACTATGGATAATTTGAATTTAAAAATATTTTGAAATTTGAGGCTTTGAAATGTAGGCTCTTAGGATTTAAAAAAATAATTTAAATTTTGAGCTTTTGAAACATAGACTCCTAGGGCTTAAAATTTTAAAATTTGGGTTTTTAAATTTAAGCTCATAAGAGTTGAAAATATTTTAAAGTTGAGCTTTCCAGACTTAGTCTCCTGGGATTTGAAAATCTTCAAAATTGGATTTTTGAAACTTTTGGCTTATAATGATAAAAAATAATTCAAATATGGGGCTTTTGAAACTTTAAAATATTGCCACCAAATTCACAGTACAATCTGCTAGCGAACATAAGAAGACTATTTTAAAGCTCAAAATGAAAAATTTTAACTCAAAACTATAAATTCTAAATAATTTCAAAATGTGTCAATTTCAAAATTTGTTCTTTAATACAAGATTTTGAGGCATGTGAGAGTATTTTAGGATTTCTATGGGTGAAAGTTTTAATATTTTCAAGTTGTGCATGTTTAAACATATACATAAAGGTTTTAGCTTTGCATTGAGTTATACATATACCTCTTTAAGCAAGTTTTGTTTCAAATTCATATCTTAACAGATCATCCAAATCACTTAAAGCCTATAACATCTTTGAAATTATGTAAACATATAAAAATCATAAACCTGCATGGGCTCAAGCTTGAATTATAAATGTTTTAACGGATAGGTTAGGAATGCTTCGCGGGTCAAGGTCAAACTACACTTAAACAACTCATATTTTGAAAATGAATCAATCGGGCCGCCTTCTATAGGACATGCTTGCGAGTCTCTATCTCTTAGTTCAATCCTCCTTGCAAGGGCCAGACTTGAAAAATTTAGTAAATTTAATAATAATGTCGAAATCATAAAAATTAGAATTTACAAGTTCTAGTCACCCAATCTAGTCATCATTCTTGTTGGCATTGGAGTCGACATGACTAATTTTTAAAGACATCAAAATTGATGAATATTAAATGAACTTTCCCCAATGATGACCGTGTTGACTAAAAATGTCAATCAAAGGGGTTCAAACCAACATTCAATCTAAGTTTTTTTAATCAACACTCAAGTTGAAGTTAATGACTTCAAAGTTTAAAGCAAATCCATTTACCATTCGTAACTGCTTGTCGAGGGCGACAAACTTTTGACTGAGTTCAGCTCATAAAGACTGAATATCATATCTAGTGTATCCCTATATTTACAATTAAAGCAATTGCACGCTAGTAAGGATGTGACCTGTGTCCTCAGGCCATGTGGGTTTGTCGCCAAATGGTGCCACAAAGTAGCGGTTACGTCCAGAGCTATCAGATTTCGGTAGTTGCCACCAAATGACACTATTATATTCCCAACTACTTTGTGCTCTTTGAATTGTGAACTATAATGATACAATTGATTAACAAAAAACCTTATGTTAGCTAAGGTCGACTGAAACTTATCTCCTTATAAAACATCCACCCCAAATCTATAAGTGTCCCTTGGATGATGAAACTCATGGTTGCTGATAAAGATTCTTTAATCAGTTGGGTCGACTACATCTTTGACTTAAGTAAATTAGGGACCACGACGATCCGAGACAATGAAACCACGAGATCTTGATCGAGTTTGTTGTCATTTCCCCCTACCATTCACTTTAAACTCAAGTGATAAAATTTACAACTTAATTGTAAGTCTACTGTCATTGTATTTTCAATTTTAGTTTTTAATGACTAATCTTAAGCGAAAGTGCTCTTTCATTATCGGGAGGGGTAATTAACCATTGGGGCTTATGTTAACGTGAAACCTCGAATTTCATATCAAATTCTCACAAAATGGGTGCAAAATCCTTGGGGTAGTGTCTTATCTACTATTCCATCCGTGTTTTAAAAAATTTGACCCTCAAAGCTCTCTCAAAAAACAAAATGCAGAGAGTTCGGCTGTGTCGAAATTTTTCGGAGTTCACACATGCTCCCAGTTCGAAGGAGAGCAAACAACTTAAAATGTGGGCAACCAAGTGGTTTCAGGCGAAGATGATATTTCACAAGAAAACTATTATATTGACAATATTGGTGAGTCCCTCGAGGACTTGGATCACATTGTGTTTTATGTTCGCATGGTCGAGCATACACTCAATTAATCTGCCCGAAAGGATTTATGGCCATTCAAATAGTTTAATTGTGGCTTCTCTTTTTCAAGGAGCAGGACATCGTTAAGATTATCAAGATTTGTTGTTAATAGAGATTTGCAGAACAAATGCAATAGCAATTACATGTTAGAGAATGTTAATGAACGATAGAACAATTAGCTGCATGTCCTCGATAAAATAAGCGACATGATGAAAGTGCTCTTTGCCTAGCTTATTCTAGTTGAATCATTTGGACGTTATTTATCAACTTCTGAATTAGGAACTCTTCTTAGATCTGCTTGTCCTTTAGTGGAAGCATGTAGGGCACAAGTTACTCCAACTATTTCAACTATCCAAGGAAGTGGGCCAATGCTTTTATTAGGTATAAAACAGAAATCATTTGCCCAAAAGTAGAAGTGGTTATTAAAACTCAAATTGAAGATATATTGAGCCAAAAGATCAAAGCGGTCATCACTTTTAAGTCTATCCAAGTGGTCAAATGTTGACCATATTCTGCTAAATATGAGTAGGTATAATAGCCTAAGAGGTATGCTGTAGCAGAATCCAACGCTATTTGGTATGGAAAACCCTAAGCAACATGTGGCATTTAAAAGCTTACCTATTTGCAACATCAAATGGAATGATACCTTATATGTCAGTAATTTGTCTGCAGTCAATTTAATACTTCTTTCAAGTGGTATGTTGAGTTTTTGTCTAGAGTTCATCATTATGTTTGTTAAAAGATTTGTTAGCATCTCCGAAACGGTAACCTTTGCAATTTTCATTTTTGAGAAATGAAGAATAGACGAGGTATGCCGACCCCACTTAATTGGATAAAGGCTTATTATTGCTGTTGTTGTAAGAATGGATGAGGTTGCCATTAAATACTTTATAATAGGGCTTTACTTAAGAATGTTATGTGATCAACTACTTGCTGAAAGCATGCCATCAAGCTTTCTATGGGGTACATTGATGACAAAATGGCCCCATACCTATTGGCTTCAATAAATTCCTTATAAGAGGGATTAATTTAAGAATGTTATGTGATCAACTACTTGCTGAAAGCATGCCATCAAGCTTTCTATGGGGTACATTGATGACAAAATGGCCCCATACCTATTGGCTTCAATAAATTCCTTATAAGAGGGATTAATTTAAGAATGTTATGTGATCAACTACTTGCTGAAAGCATGCCATCAAGCTTTCTATGGGGTACATTGATGACAAAATGGCCCCATACCTATTGGCTTCAATAAATTCCTTATAAGAGGGATTAATTTAAGAATGTTATGTGATCAACTACTTGCTGAAAGCATGCCATCAAGGTTCTATGGGGTACATTGATGACCAAATGGCTCCATACCTCTTCTTGGCTTCAATAAATACTTTCTAGGAACTATGGGATAACGTGGCAAATTTTGGAAGGCTGCCTAAGCTCAAGCACTTAGTACCAACAGCAACATCAATTCCTTAATGAAAGAATACAATTTAAAAATTATAACCCAAAACAATGAGGTGAATACAGTCTTCATGTCTTTGTTGACATCAACAGAAAAATAAAGCCATATACATTCGCTAACCTAATGATGCTAGGAGGGCTCATAACCTTCAAGAAAAATTAAGGAAGCAATTCTCATTTAAGAAAGAATGCACTACAAAGATCCTTTGACATACATTTAAAATGTGTCTTAATTGCTAGACTATGTTGCTCAATTAGGCTACTAAAGTTCACAACCCAAATTATTGCCCATACTATTGGATTGCTACTCATGAATTTGAGCATTGCTTTTTCTTCAATGATTCAATAGAGTTAAAAAATAGCAGGCTAATTCTCTATGTCAGTATGTTGGTCTATTTAAAAATGAAAGAGGTTAATATTATCTCAAGTGCCCTTGTCCGAGTTGCAAGAAACAACAACAACAACAACAACAACAACAAAGCCTTAATCCCACTACGTGGGTTCGGCTACATGAAACTAATAATAAAAAAACACTACAAGAAAATGATGGTGAATGGGAGCCCTTCATGTTAAAGAAGCCAAAGGAATGATCAAGAGTCTCTTTGCAATTGTGGGAGTTTAATGAAAAAGTTTCATTTCATTGATTCAAAACTCGACTAAACTCTCTTCATTCCAAGAAAGTCTTCTGCCAAATCATGGATCATTTTTAATATAAATTCAAACATAGGGGTAGTAAAGTTTGCATCACCAAAGCCTAAAAAATCAAGAAGTAATAAGCTGAGGAAGGTTCAAACTGGATCTTAAAAACTCTCTTGGTGAATATGAGTTGCCATTATCACTATTTAAAATTGTGCAATTAGAGATGAAGTTCCGCACAATCATGAATTTTTTGTGTCGAGGTGTACATATCATTCTTATTGGTCGAGGCATACTCAAATAAAGCGCGCTTCACACTACTGATTCGTCGTGGCGTCCACTTCGTATTTGGTTTAGGTATTTAAAAGCACATGTATTTCGAACCCACAAGCTGCTGCTTGCTACAAGCCTCCCGTCTCTATCTCGCACTAGACGACGCTACCTGTTACATCAGACAATTTCGTCGACGTCGACACTGCCTAATCCTCCTGTCGTCGGTGCCATCACTAACACCTATTTTTTTCATACAAACCGGAAAACTCTCATATCCCACAAACTTTGTCTCTGTCTACTGCATCAGACGACGACTACACCCAATCCTCTTGTCATTGTCGCTGCCACAACCACCTGTTATTATTTGGTTTGAATTCACACACTTTTGTCTCTGTTTGTTGAGTCGGTATTCTCTTCCCTCTTTCTCTTATTTAACTTTTTAAGTGAATGAATCCATAGATATTTATGTTGAAGTATTAGTGTTATAAATGGAAAAAAGTAAAGTTCAGGTGTTAGATATGTAGATATATAAGAATTGGGTGGTATGTATTAAAATGCCCGTAAAAAACAAAGATTTACATATATATATACCACTTCATATGAATTTATATATCTAACACCTAAACTTACAATTTTTACATACATGACACATTACCTATGCATGAAAAATGTATATCACTTTTTAAAAGTTAAAATGTTGGCATTTTTGATTTGATATGAAAGATTTGGGTGATATAAAAGTAAAAATTAAAGTTTGGGTGCTGACATGTAATAACATGGAATTTAGTGGTATGTTTATAATTGGGAGTTTTCTGGCTTACTAAACTCTTTAATATTATTTTGGTCCCTATTTTTAAAAATAAAGGGGATGCACAAGTTTGTGCAAATTATAGAGGAATTAAGTTGATGTGTCATACTTTAAAATTATGGGAGAGGGTGATGAAACATAGTTAAGACGTATTACAAAGATTTCTCATAATCAATTTGGATTTATACCGGGTAGGTCTACTATGGAATCTATACATTTATTGAGAGGTTTGATGGAGAAGTTAGAGATAATAAGGAGAATCTACATTTGATTTTATTGATTTAGAAAAAGCTTGCAATAAGGTTCCAAGAGATATCCTTTGGAGAGTTCTTGAGAAGAAAGGTGTTGATATGACTTATATTCATGCCATTAAAGATATGTATGCTAGAGTTGTTACTTGTGTTCAAATTGAAGGAGGATCAACCAAATATTTTCCTGTTTTTGTTGGATTTCATCGGGGATTGGCTTTAAGTCCATATCTTTTTGCTTTAGTTATGGATGGTCTTACTGGACATTTATAGGAGGATGTACTTTGGTGTATGTTTTTTGCTGTGATCTCATGGATAAGACAAGAGAAAAAGTCCAGGAAAAACTTGAATTGTGGAGGTCTACATTGGAGTGTGAAGGCCTTCATTTTAGTAGAACTAAAACTGAATACATGGAATGTAATTTTAGTAGTAGTAGCTTTAGTGACAAAAGTGTAACTTTGGGTGATCAAATTATTAAAAGGTGTGAACGATTTAAATATCTCGGGTCTGTTGTTCAAAGCGATGGTGATATAGATGGGGATGTTAATACTAGAATTCAAGTTGGTTTGTTGAAGTGGAGGAATGCTTCGGGCCTTTTGTGTGATAGAAAAGTACCACTTGAATTGAAAGGAAAATTTTATAAGACGGTGGTGAGACCTGCAATGCTCTATGGCGCTGAATGTTTGCCTTTTAAAAGAGAAGCATAATAGTAAGTTAAGTGTTGCCGAGATGAGAATGATTTGGTGGATGAGTGGCTTTACACTTAGAGACAAAATGCAAAATGATTATATCCATGATAGGGTTGGTGTTGCTCCTGTGATGGACAAAATTAGAGAAAGTCGTCTTAGATGGTTTGGTCACATTAACCGTCGACCATCTGATGATCCAATTATTAGAGTAGATGTTTTAGATTCGACTTACGTTAAGAAAGACAGAGGTAGACCTAGAAAGACTTGGGTTTATTGTATAAAAAATGATCTTACTTTATTAGAACTAAATGAAAATATGACACTAAATAAGACGAATGGAGAAAAAGGATTCATGTATCCGACCCAACGTAATGGGATTAAGGCTTTGTTGTTGTTGTATGTAATGCCCCAAAAATTATCTCGAGTCACAAAAAAAACCTACAAAATGCCCCTGTTTGTTGATTCGGTGCAATAATTTTCCACTTAATTTAAAGTATGCACTCACGAGTTAGAATGCCTACTAGGCATTTTCTAGTGGATTGAGTTCCTACAACAATGGATGATATTATGTTGAATAATATGAGTAAAAAATATTTTATGCTAAATTTATCTTATATTTTATATGTTTTGTGAACTTTATCATTTCTTATCATGTTATGATCTTACTATATTTTCATTTCATATATTTGTAAATTATGATGCTAATATAAATTTTTTTTATCCATTTATTTTAACTACCCAAATTTCAAATATGAAACTTACATTTCAGGCAGCCTCAAGGCATGCACCTCACCTCACGAACAGAAAACAAATCAATACCCAATTTTATAATGTTAAATGTTGGCCATTATGATGGTAAGTTAGGATGAAGAAATCAATGTCTGGATCCGGAATAAGATGAAGTGGATAACATTTCCAAAGAGGCTAACTAATTATAATTCTTCATAGTGAGTGGATTTTAGGAGAGCAGTCCAAAGCCAACACACCCCACCTATCCAACATCTCAAGAGAAGTTTTTTTAATATCAAAAAGAGCAATTTTCTATGGCACTAATCTTTGTTAACTTAGAGGAAGAATATAAAGATGAACTAAAATGATCTCCATAATCAATTTCTTCCAGTTCGGTAGAGCTTGGATAACTCTAATGATTTTGAAGAAGTAATCTAAGTGTCTTTTCTATTGATGATGATGGCATAGTTCAACTAAAGAGCAGAATTTGGTTCTTTCTGTATAACAATAGAAAGACAGAATAAGGAAAAGTCATTTAGATTAATGAAAATGCTCCATTGGTTCGTACTAAGATTCATAACTCTTTTATGGCAATCATCGATTATTAATGCCTAGCTCACCTTCATAAACTACCAACTTTGTTAAGCATCCTTAGTGTCAAAAGACATTAAAGAAATGCTCATCAAGGCCTAACTGGAACAAGTTAATGCATTCTTTGTAGAGCAGAGCAGGCATATAAGAGATTTTAATGCCCAAAGGTCTTTGTGATCAATCTTCGGCCATGATGATCTCTTGGGGGCAAGTAAAGAGTGGTCGCTCTATATCACAACATAAAGTAATGACATTCTAAGGAATTGAATCATGATTGACCTAAACTCATTATTCGATCTTATTAGTGTCAAAGCCTCTTGATAGTTGGGTCTTTAACTTTCAATATCTCAACATGGACACAAGTTTCTCCAAGGCTTCTATTAGTTAGGATAAATGACCTGAGAATCTTTTCGAATGATGATCTCTTGTGGATGAATGAACATATTAGTCACTTTATATTCGATATAATGCAATTTTATTTAAATGAATCAAATCATGATTGACCCAAACTATTCTTTAATTATTAATAGTGTTAAACAATTGATACTCACACACACACACACACACACACACACACACACACACACATTTATGTTAGAGTTGCAGCAGGAGGAAAGACAGTGTTGCCACCGCGATAGGTTCCACTGTATGTGAAGTGTGAATTGTTACCTCTGCACCTGATGCTTCCTGAATAGGAGCCGCGGGATTATATTGATTTTTGGTTCGAATATTATTCGTTGTAGTATGGTCAGGAGAAGGGATCTCAGGGGCTGAAACCAACTCTTGTCTTGTGGTGATTCCCTCCTCAGGTTGGCTGTCTTCAGGTTTGCTGGGAGCGCGTTCAGACACATGGGGTGCACTAATAGTGTGTTCCTTCTTTTGATTATTGGTTCTCAACTGTGGGTGCAATCTGAAACATTTCCAAACATCTTGTAGTGCTTGCAGTAGTAAGCTTTTTGTTCCATAATGATTTTTTGCCAATAACCATTGTGAGCAGATCCAAGCCAGACTTCTTCTACTTCTGGTATTGTAATAACTCTTTCAATCAAAATTCTTGCAATAGAGGGCCTTGAGAAATGAACTGTAGGTATGTCTACCTGCAAAAGGTTTTCCAAGGATAGTCCCAATTGTATATAAGATCGGTAGGTCAAAGAATTGAAGCTTTAGTTTAGGTAATGAGAATTAGATAGGTGCAATTGGGGGTTCTTGACTCTGATCAAAATTAGCGGTTCCATTTGAGCAATTTCATATGTTTGCCCTCGATTGTGATGAATTTCTTTGAAAAAATCTGTGTAATCTCTTCTGTGCTCAGCTGTATCATAACATGCATTCCGTCGAAATGACCCACCTGCCAGTCCTCAATCAGTTTGAAATCTTCAAAAACCTTCCTGATGAACTCCATCTTAGGGCAACCTAATTTGAACTTTCCAACTAGTGTAAGTTTTTATTTTCCTGCACGAGTTGAAATTTCAGCGTCAGAGATGAATATTGATGGTTTGCCCGCATTTTTCTCTGCTTTTTTTGATGGGATTGCAATCGCCATTTCCTGCAACAGAATCGTGGAACATCTGCGAGAATACCAGACTATCTGCAAGGTGGAAAGGGGAGCTGCGTTTGTGAACCACTGTAGCATAGGAGGGTTTGGCAGGATTATAACCTGTGATGGAGGCAGCGTAGGAAAATCCTGAGGCCATTAGTGTGCTTCATACAAGCACTACAACAAATGGCGCAACCGATACGCGAGCAGTCGAGCAGAGATTGTGGCAGTCGAGCGGAGATTGTGGCGGAGCAGTCGAGCGGCCTTGACGAACCTGCAGCGCGAAGCGCCGAAGACGCGAGCCACAGACGACCTGATAGACGAGAGCGGACGACGCAGAAGGCTCGACGATGCAGACGACGCGATGACGCAGCAGGCGAGCAGGCTCGACGATGCGAACTCCTCCGCCAACCAAAGCCGAAGGCGAAGATGGAAAGGATCGAAACGAGCGAGCGAAAACAGATGTCTGACGGATTCGAGCTAGGGTTCGCCATGAGCGGAAACCCTAGCAGAGTGAAGAAGAAGACCCATCGCGAGCTTATGTATATATATATATATATATATATATAATGCAGCCATTGGAATTTTGTGGCTCCGTTAGTACAATTTTGTTCTCTTCGCTCTCATCAATGGTTGTGATGTAGCATTCACACATCTTGAGATTCAATTTAAATTGTCAAATTAAAAGCTTTTATCAAATGCATATGTTGTAGGTTACTGTTAAGATTTTGTTAGAAGGCATGTAATACAAATACCACAATCATTAGAGGATAATTTTTATTACTTCTCATAAAAGAAAATAGTAATACATGAATCCTTCTCTATCCATGATTTGACATGAAGGTTCCATGACATACGATCACGCCCATCTCTTCTGCCCCAACGTTGATCCTCAATAAACATATTCCTCTGCCCTATTCTCTCTCCATTGTCATGCTCTGCACATTCATTTCCTCTCTCTTATGCTGCTACATGTTGCTTCTCTTATCTCCATCTTTTATCATTCTCTTGCCTTTGCTCCTAGCCGCATTCACATTTTGCATAGTTGTATTATGGTCTACTTGTCTCATCCCTTTTCACTAGCATAGATTCTTGTAAATGCCTCCTCTCTGCCTCTCTCCCGTTTACTCCCATCTCATTTGCTCTCTTTTTTGCCCACATCATATCTTCTATGCATGATATCATTCATATATAAACTTATTGGTGCCCAGTTTGACTACTAATGCTTGATGAACCAAGGCCTTGTAACATCCTTGTGTGCAAATATAAGCATAATTTTGATTTTCTTTGACATGAGTTTATTTAAAGATCTCATGTCATTCTGTGGTCGATTAGGTTTAAGGGTAATCACTCCGTAGTTGATTTTTTGGTTAAATACAAGTTACCTCCATTCGACTGGTCAATTTCAAGTTCCCTCCATTAAACTATCTTTGGTTTGGTTACACAGAGTGATGACTTTTTTTTGAACGACTATATATGATTGAAAGTTCAAAAGTGAACCCTTGAATCACTATAAATAATTTTCTATCATGCTTATTGAGCGGTTTTAAGTTTTATCATTTTAACTACTGATCATTGTGAGCCTTCTCAATGCAAACAGAGAAGGCTTGAGGGAAGTTCTTCATAAGATACATTTAGTTTATTTTAACCAGATTTTTTTTTATTAGGTCAATGTTTGTTTATATCTTGAATCAATATCTGTGAGTGTAGGCCTCCATAATATATTACCTCTTTGTTAGAGCACTTTTGTGTAAGCGGGTTGTTTATACTTATTTTTAGGGCCATACTTATACATTTATGTTTGAATTTAATTCATAGGGAATTACTCGGATGGGGTGATGGTCACTTATGGTTTAGAGGTACTGGATATAACTATTAGTTATCCACAAGTTTTTATTGGACTCAAAGAAGATTGTTTATGACATGTAAGGGTTTTGATTTTGATTGAACATGGGGAGTTGACTTTGGTTATTCTTGGTCGGGGCTTACATGCATTTCAAGTTTCATACGTGGGACTTGTAGTCTAGAGGATGAGGAACGCCAAGGAATGGTCTTATAATCTTGGGCTATAAGTAGTTATTCTTGTGGTTTAGTTTGACTTGCGTGTCGACTTTGTGTTGTCTTGGTAATTAGGTTGAAGCTTATAATCATTTAATGGTGTGTGTAGAGAATTTGCTTTCATTTTTTATACTGAGTTTTGTTAAAAGTTTTAGTACTTGCTACTGTATTTCTTCGATAGCCTCAAGTGATTGAAATTTACAACCATATCTTGATAGATGGCTTGATGAATTTCATTTGCTAAAAGAATGCAATAAAATTGTTGTTGAATCCATAAATAAATTTGAAGAATTAATGTTCTGTTTGAAAATTATCAAGGATCTTGAAATTACTCTTTAGATTCGAGCATGATTTTCAACTTGCGTTAATATTTGATCAAATATTAATTTTTTTTTTCTAGAGGGTGGAGCATCATTTTATTATAACAATTTAGTTCGATAAGATGTACCTATTACATTTTCGGGTAGTAGCATTACAATCAATAAAGACATTAGAAATTAAATCTCTGCAATTGGGTCTAAGATTTTCTACAAAAGCATGTTTTAGTTGTCATCAAATTTATCATTATGCAACAAAGTGTTAGTAGGAACTTACATATAGATGGAGGCAAGATTATGAAATCAATGATTTTGATGACATTTACGAGCTTGGCGAGGAAACTAATTAGTCTAGGGATATTTTAATTGATAATTCCTTCAATTTCAGGCATTGCATTGTAGGCATTGCTAAGTTTGAATCTAATTGGAAGATAATTGCAAATTTTCAGCAAGATTCAAACTTGGGAAGAGGTTTTATGAACTCATAATTGATTGTGAAAGCGTTATGGAAGATTTGTATATGCTTGCTTTAGATCGCATGAATTTGAAGCCGACTTCACTTCCACAAACACAAAGTTTGCTAAGGTAGATAAAATTATAGTCTTAAAATTTCAACAGAGGATGGATTAGTTGCTGATATTTATAAGGTTAAAATGATTAATGGTAAGCCAAAACATATTAACATGCACGATGTCCAGAATTTTAATCAATATTTAAAATTTTGTAATTGGGTATTTAGGGTTTTCTATTTGTGACTCGAGGCTTTAATGGTCCAAAGCTTATATATATCCAATAAACTTATATAGATTATGTTTTGAGTAGGCCTCACAGTTTGAAAATGGCATTTAAGTCAAAATAAAGAGGTAAAAATGATACATTAGTATCATAACTTATATATATATATATATATATATATATTTTAGATTGCGTGCGGGGGCCCAAACATGACACACTATCCA
>NW_018164536.1:6131487-6138120 GCF_001263595.1 Phalaenopsis equestris
TTATATATATATATATATATGACAAACATTCTAGAATATTAAAAAATGAAAAATTTTATTTATATGAAATAACAAATTGCGTGAGCTATAACATATCATATAATAACTTGTACAAATAAAAATGTAATGTAAATATTAACTGATCAAGTCATTAAATTAACATAAACTATGAAATGAAAGTATTATAAAATATTAAAGATAGAAGAGAAATTTAACATAGTAAACTTCTCTCACGTTTATTATCCAATCAACATAATGACATTCATAGATCTAAATAAGAACATATAAATAATTAAAAGTCAACACAACAAAAACTGCTGACGATGGCGATAACAATAAGAGTTGCAAATTATGGTGGCTACAACAAGAGCAATAGGCGACTATAACCGAAGAAGCGGGCGATCACTGTAGTGGAAGCAACGAGCAGCGATGGCAATGCTGGTGGCAGAAGCAGTGTTGATAATGTTGGCGGTGCATTTAGCAGAAGCAACAAGTGATGATTCTAGGAAGCTTGATTAGGGAGGGGAGTTCTTGCGCGTGTGAGTGTGGCTTCTATTCATATTTAAACCATCTAATAATGGCGGGAAAAAACCCAAGACCGAGAGGGGCACGCCTTAGCAAAATTGAGGTGGCGTTGGCCTTGACGCCTTGAGGCGTGCCTCAACCAATGTGAGGCATACGCCTTAAAATTTTTTTTGTCATAGTTGTGTGTGGCGGGCCTTAAGATGCACGCGCCTTATATTGCACAATTTTGAACAATGATTTTTAGAGATTGATTACTTTCTATAAATGATTAATTTAAGGTTTTAGTATTCTTATACTTCTATGCAGGCCTTCCCCTTTTTTTTAAATGTGATGGATAAGTTTCATGATGAAATTTTGCGGGCTGACTCTGCTGGTTTGTTGGTTTCCTTGATAGTTTTTATCCATATATATATTTATATTTTTTCGCTTTTTTTTAAAAAAAATTAACTCAATATAATGCAGCTTCTGTCGAAGATATTTGCCCCAAAAAGTTTTTATTGTGTTTTATTAATATTTATATCTTTTATATTCTTAAATTCCTCGTTACCATAGTTTAGGATTATGTTTTAGGTGCTGTATTTATCCTCATTTCGTGATGGTTTTCTTTTCCAGTTATAAATGAGATTGCTTAAGGCTAGATAAAATATTTAAGAAGATTTTCATACTTACCACTCAATTCTTATGTATTTACATGTTTAACACAGACTTCAATTGACATGCATATCACCTTACCTAAGAATGAAAAGGTGTAGTCACCTTTTAAAAGTTAAAATTAGTGGTATTTTTTATTTGATATGAAAGATTTGATTCGTATAATAGTAGAGAAAGCAAAGTTTAGATTTGCTATTTTTACTTTTATATGTAATTACATAAGAAATACCTGTTAGATTTGAGTGTTTGCAGTTTTGTCCATTTTGATCACATTCTTTTACTTGTTTTATAATGTTTGGCATTAGTTGAGAATAATTTCCTCTTCCAATGAATACTCACCGATTAATATATATGCTGATGCTAATGCCTCCATTTTTGAAGAAAACTTTGAAATTTTTTTTGAGAAATTTGTTAGAGCTCGTCTTATTGAAATTTTCCTAATTGGCTTTGACTCGGAATGATGATGATGATACTGCTTCTTTCTGTAGCATTAACCGTGAGGTTTCAGATAATAAGCAGATGACATATGCTTTTGGTGTTCTGAGAATTTTTCTTTTTGTAGCTCAACCTTATCATGACCTGAATCATAATATTGCCTTATTTTCCGATTCATAGCATGATAGTGCTTGTCCTCTCCACTTGGCCCAGGTAAACCAATTTCATTGCACAATTCAATGCAGCTGAGCCATTTTGAACAAAATTTAACTTATGTTTATAATAATTGAAGTAAATTAGTAGATCAATAATTTGTTTATATTTTATTTATGAATGCTTGTTAATTTCGTTGCTTTTTTTATTTAAATAATATTCTGGCATATAATTAAAACATGAAATTATAGATTCATAAAACAAACTAATTTATTTCCCGGGCTTCGGAGCTGGCGAGATACCAGGCGGGCAGGCTAAAGGTGATGCGCTGGGAGGATGTTGGAGGCCGCTTCCAGCTATATAATCATGAGTTTATTTTATTTTTATTTTAATAACTTTGTTTAACCTGACAAGCAAATGAATGATGTGCTTTATATCTGACACGGCCCGTAAATCGCGATCTTCTTTATTATTATTTTTTTTTTGAATTTGAGACGAGGGCAATTAGATAAATTAGGGTTAGTTTGTTGATTGATGGTCGTAAAATTGGAGGGAAGAGTTTCTCCCAATACTACAACTGACTGAGCCGGCTGACCATACATATTTAGAATTTTCGTGTTAAAATGTAGGAAGATTTACATACATACGACTCAATTCCCATGTAATCCAATATCTAACATTTATATTTTAATATTATATGCAAAAAATGTGTCAATATGAATCGAGAATTTTAAATGTTCAGATGAAAATAAATATGATGTGGTTCTTTTCTGATGAAAAATTATAAGGTCTCACAAATTTGACCGATTGAAGACCACCCACATGACTGATAGTCAGTCCAGGTTACTGATAGCCTGCATAGGTGACTGGAAACAAACCTAACCAATTGAAGGGCTTCCGACTGACCGAAGCGTAATCCGACAACTAAAGGGTCACCCAAGTAAACAAGGGGTATGTATCCGCACTAATCCCTCAGAAGGAAACAACCAGACAAAGAGGACTAGCTTATCTAACAATCTAATAAGTAATCAATGCAAATCACCTCGGTAGTGAGAGTTGTCGGTTTCCCTCACAAAGGCAACAACAAGATCTGCCTAAGTCCTAACGAAAGGCACGACCCGATAGAGGCGACGATGTGATCAAGCAATCGAGATCGGGAAAGTGTGAAAAATAAGCCGGTCACCAATACCATAAAATAAATAAACAACGATGTTATGGTTGTCCGATCGGTATCCTAACACAAAATCCGACCCTCAACGTCAAGCATCGAAAAGTCCGTCTCAAAGCTCACGTGGATAAAGTTCTGGAAGTGGTTATTTGCCTAGTAGCGACAAGCTATGTGAATGGTACAATGCTTACCACCCCAATAGCGAGTTTCGATGATTACCTTTTGTGAAGGCAGTGACAATATTCGCCTAAGTTCTGGTGAAAGGTGCAACACAATTGAGATCGAGCGAATAAGATAGGCATCATAAGACTTGCGTCATGATCAACCAATATCGGCATACATCACCAAGGAATAATCACGAGCAAATAACACGATAAAGATAAAATTATGAAAAAGAAAAAATAAACAAAAAAAAACCTAAAGTTTCATTCATTTCAAAGTTTTATTTTTATTTTTTTATCCAAAAGAGTTTGTTTTCAAATATATATCTTTACAAATTTTTATAGGAAAGTTTTCAAGTCCCTAGAACCCAAATAGAGATCCGAGTGAAAGACCCTCCATCACCTCCAGCGTCTGGGTCGTCTTCTGAAGATCCCTCGGGACTGGTATACAACACAACAAATTCATCCAAGTTTGCAGACTTGAAATCCATAAGACTTGATTGAATGAACAAGTCGATCGCTGTGACACTGCCAACCCAAAGCTGCTCGCTCATATTCTTCACTTGCTACGAATGACAGGGCAACATGTCAAAAAACTCCTCTTTAGATTTCATGGTCGCAATTTTTCCCTTTAGCTTTTGATTTTTTTGTTGGGCGACCAACAAAAATTTTGACAGAGAGGCAATCTCATCCTTCTTTGCTTCCAGCTTCTTTTCGTCTATCATCGCCCTCTTGTATACCTCATTGGCGAGGATCACCGCTCGACCCTTTTTGAGGTGGCTTCCCATTTCATCCTCGCTTGGTCAAGAGCCATTGACTGAAGGTGGGAAGCCTCCTATGCCTTGAGGTGGTAGCGTTCAATCTTTTGGTAGAGCTTGAGACTCTTAAGTGTCATGTGAGACTTGGTAGAGACTTGGGCCAATATCATTTCCACAAACGAAGACGGTTAGACTTTAGCTGACGACGAGCCATCTTGTCGAGCCACCTTCTAGTCGATTGTGGTGTACGAACCGTTAGAGCTGCTCCATAGCTGCACCCTCTTGCTTTGAGAGGGAACCCAGTTGGAGGAGTCGACTCAGAGACATGCTCTTTCACCTCTAGGCGGTGCACCTCCTCTTAGGATGATGCCTCCAGATCACTCTTTGACTCGGTCCAGGTGGTAGAAGCAAGTCGACTAACATCATTCCGAGCAGGCAATCTAATAAATGTAGTGTCCAGGCGAGGCATAGCCGACCAAGTTCTCTCTCTTTCCTCAGAAGTATCTTCCTCAGCTTCGCTCTCTTCTGAGCGATCATATGGCTCTGTAGAGTCTCACTGACCATGCCCTAAGGAGCTGTACCCATTAGATGTGTTAGTAGAAGTCAAGGGTGTCCTTTTTATAATGTTAATTTCACCAGTGGGATTCTCTGGATTACCGCCGTAGTAAAAAAAAATGAAAACAAAAATTTTGAACCTACAATACCTTCGTTGTTGCGAGCTTCCATCGACCTTTTCACACTTGCTTTAACTTTCTGGGCAGGAACCATCTTCCTTTGGGCCTCAGCTTTTTCTTTCTTTTGGGCAGTTCAAGTAGCAACTGTCGCCTCCTATTTGACTTCCTTTGCGTCATAGGTGGCCACAACTCCGCTGATATTCGACCGAACACCTCAAGAAACAAAATTATGTTAACAATTATCTTCCTTTGGACCTCAACTTTTTCTTTCTTTTGGTTAGTTTGAGCAGCATTTCTGCCTCATATTCAGCTTTCTTTGCGTCAAAGGTGGCCACAACTCTGTCGTCATTCGACCGAACATCCCAAGAAACAAAACTCTGTTAGCAGTCATCAAATATGTATATTAGGGAACTGATAGAAGCTGTCCGTCGATTCCAGGTCTTTTGATCTTGGAATAGTCTTAATACCCCATTTTGAAGAGGACGAGGTAATGAAAAACTTGAACTTCCAATATTTTACTTTACTTTTTAGGCTCGAGAAGTGGAACTGATTGACCGCAACAAACTGTACACACCAATCAAACTCCACTCGGAAAGAGAACATATGGCTGAACAATTAGATTGACAATTGAATCCCTTTGTACAATAAAACTATGTAGGTCATTATAGCTACAATAGAGTTTGGTTTAATCTACGTTGGAATAACATCGTAAGGGTTGAAGATTGCCCAAAGCTTCTGGCAAAAAGGCAGTTGCAATTGGTCTCTGCAAATGACCAAGGCATCATTGAACTAATTATTGACTCTCTCATCTGGGCGAGCGACCCAAAACTTGATGGTTGAGTTAAAAATGAAAGCCTCTTCCATGAAGGCCACCTCCGTGGAGACAAAACTGATCACTCAGTCGTAGCCGCGAGCCCGAGACTATAGAGTGTGTTTTGGAGCTAGCAGAAAACAAATGGAAATGTTGAACTAGAGAAGGAAAATCGAACGAGAGAAGCCCGGAGGAAAAAGAAAACAAGCGTACAAATGAGCACTGTAGTCCCTATATATAGGAATACACTGAAAGTGGAAATGTCTCACGAAAATTGAGAGAAAAAGGTCACATCAATACAAAAATCGAGGATAAAATAAATAAAATTTTATTTCAAAATTAAATGGATTACATTCAGACTCTAGTCTCACAAAAGGTATTTCTCAAACTAGTTTTCGGTTGCCTCGACCAAGACAAAACCCTTCCCAAGTAATCTCCTATATAACATCTAACCACTGAGCCTGAACTTATTCGCTGGACCATCCTTAGAATGAACCTTTAGCACAAATGCATCCTCTTAGAGTTCAAACACTTTTCTGTGAAGGGCAGACTTCCCCTCACACATCGTCCAGTTAGATCAACATTTTGCGAAGATCCTTCTCTTGTTCAACCTTAGCTAGCTGAGCCAGAGTTACACCTACTTCAACCAGGCGACATTTTAATGTCCTCGATGACTTCTTGTGTCCCTCAGCCACTTCCTAGCAAATCTCGATGAGGTCAGCTGGGCGGTTGACTACATCTTCCTTGCTTCCGGTCAATGCTTGGAGCACAGGAGCCGCTACCACAACTTGATCACTGTCGTCACCAACAAGAGGCAATACCCCAATCTAGACATCCTCATCTGTTTGAAGAAACAAAAAATGATAAAAAAGAAGAAATCTATGAAAATCCTAAGATAAATATCTAAGTATATACTCAACATCAGTGACACCATCCACATTCAACGGTGTAATATCTTCAACAGTTCTTTTTTCATTGATCAGCTGTTAACCTCCATTAATTCCTCGTACTCAGGCAGATTGAGGGGCACTGGTAGTTTATGGCCAGTTTGAGACATCAATAAGGACTTTAGTCGACGAACCAACCGCCGAACCACCCAGCTCCTTCCCAACACTTGGTCGATCTTTCTCTGGGGGCTCTCTCCTCTTTCCTTGTAACCCATACTTCTAATTTATTAAATGGGTCACAAGAGCCTGGGAATATCCCAATTTACCCCTTTAGGGGAAAGCCACTGTTAAATTTCTCTCTTCCTTGGGCATGACTCAGCACAAATTTGAATTATATATATATATATATA
>NW_018164536.1:6138180-6146985 GCF_001263595.1 Phalaenopsis equestris
TATATATATATATATAACATAAAGCATGATGGTGGCGCCCAAGCTTTGCTAGGGTTTGAACCTTGATTGCTCTTTCATTGATTTCACACTTTCACTTTTATTGTTCCATTGATTTTTTTTTCGAAGTTAGCATGAAAAGGCCTTCCTTTGTTGATGTAGTAGTTAATCCAGTTGCTAAGTAGCTTATTGATGCTAGAACACTTGTTTTTCCTCAAAATTTTTATGACTCTTTTGACTAGAGAGGCGACAATGAGTTTATCAGGAAAGCAAGTCGCAAAAATGTAAAGCCATCACTGTTTCTTATTAGGGTTTAGGCCCCCAACAACTCGTATTCTTGTGAAAAGAGATATTATCCCACCAGTGACTGAAGATGTATGAATTGAGTCAACACATAATGACTTTTGACAATAGATCATTATGGAACAGAGACCTCATTATTGTGGCAACTGCCAGATGTTTGAGCATCTTATTGAATAATGCTATAGATTACACCCTGAAGTTAAAAAACGCCCACCTAATGTTTTTGAAAAAGAGGATCAAGATCCAACTACTCTTATGCAAGAATCAGTTATGAATGTTAAGACATTTGTTCATCACACTAATATTCAGACTGCCCCTACGTAGGGAGTCGATACTCACAATGTTGAGATTGAACCTACTTTGGGAGGAGCTAAAGGCTGGGCTGGTGATCTAAATATTGAACCATTAAGTGTTGTGATAACACAAGAAAATTGACATTTGAATGAGGAGGAGATGAACTCCTTAACTACGGTTGCACACTACCCTCCTATCTTGGAGCAAAAGGAAGGAACCATATGAACAATCAACAGGTTGAGAACAGTCTGTTGTTTAATGCTAGATAACTGGAAGAAGAATGGAACTTCCAAAAATCATGGAGAAAGAAAAGGGAATCATGAGATGGGACAGCTATAAGCAACATTCTCACATAAGATCCTTTTTTTCACTCCCCATAATAAGTTAGAGCTGCTACCCTCCCTGGGCTTGCTAGAGGGCGTAAGTCCTCTCACTATGATTAAACTTTTAGTGTGGAATATCAGAGGAATTGTTGAACCTTGTTCCCTTGATAGAATTTAAAATTTCATATGGATCTACAAGTTTTGGTGCTTGGCAATTCTAGAGCCTTTGATTTCTAAACAGTAAGCAAATTTTGAGGAATTTGGGAGTTGGGAGTTTCCCTCGATAATCTAATGTTATGAACAAGATTTGGTTATTTTGGAGGAAGGAGTTATTAGTCACTATTTTGATTGATGATCAAAAACATCTAGTTGTTGATCTGAGCTTAGATAATTTACACTGTATGGTCGCTTTGTATGTCGGTTACACTAGATCTGCTAGAGAGGAGATTTGGAGGCAACTCACTTGTATTTGTAACAATAAGGCTGTTAATTGGTTTAGTAGGGGGGCTTTAATATGATTGTTAGTCAAACTGAAAAACAAGGTGGAAGAAGAGTTGATTTAACCATTATTGGTATCAATTTTTGATGTCACATACACGAGATGTCAGCTTAAATGATATGAGACCTTGCTCAATCTCCCGTTGTCTAAGACATTCAGTAGGACCTCCTGGTACGTGCTTAGAGCGTGAAATCAGGATTAGTTTCGATTCAACCCTACCCAGGAGAATTAACTATGTTGCGATCGTAACTCTGACACAAGACATGTTTAATGTTCATTTTGATGTGAAGAGTCCATACCGCTTCTATTCAGAGCATCTTTTAGTGAAGGGTAGTCATCAAACTCTCCCACGCACGTTTCAGGACAACTCGGTTTCAGACCAACCCATCCCACGGGGGTTTGGGACACTCGTCGACACTCAAATCCCCAAATTAAAACCTCTAGAATGCTTATTCTTAAGTTACATGACTATACTTTAGTGATGCATGGTTTCCCGTAGGTGAAAACCTTCCTATGGACATCCAATCACAAAATTGAGTTTCAGTTCGCTCAAGCCATACCTGGCCCCGAGCAGTAATTTTTGTTCGCTCCTGGTGTCCACTGAGATGTGGGTAAGCTTAATTGTGTCCCTACGTGTCCCCTGAAGGTCCAAAAACCCATAAAACCCTCTCGCACATGCGTTTGGGAGAGTCCGAGTTTAGGGCATTGCAGTTGCGTAGTGGTTTAGGGTGCTTGTTGACATTGAATTTTTCGATAAAAGATCCTTAAGAATGTTCATTTTTTATGTTTTGATAACATATTTCAATGATACATAGTCTTCAATAGCTTATGGATCGAAAAGTCCTTTCACGAACATTTTTTTTATGCATATCGGGGCTCATCAGGCTAGCCTGGCGCCCTAGCGCTAGACAACACTCAACCATAACTCCTAGGCACTTAAAAAAGTTTCATGATTGATCCTGATTTTCTATATAGATATAAAATGTGGTGTATACAATTATATGCTTAATTTTCTCAATAATAATTCTTATTTTGTAACAAAGCCAAAAACTCGATCCAAAACAAAAGCTAGGTAAATTATCCATTATGAAGCAAATAAGAATACAATTTTAATATTTAAATATGAGATACTACACAAATATATCTATCGTTATCGAGTAATATAAGACTTTTTAATTAAGTGTCGAATATCGAACTCACAGGGAAAACTTGACAATATGCACTCTACAAAATAAGAGAAATTAAATAACAAAATTCTACTTAGCAAAATATTCTTACTTAAACTTAAGATGCTATAATATGAATGAAAATTTGATTCTTTTTGTAATTTTTTTTATAATTGAAATAAAGTAAGCAATTAACTAACTTAACTAAATATTTGCAAGATGAAGACATTATAAAAAGAATTCAACTAGCTTCTTTGACTTATCATGAATCAATAACAAGTATAGAAAATCTATTGTGAAAGTATTAATAAATAGTGAGAGAGATTATGAAAAATATGAGCAATAATATTCCTTACCATTACTAGAGATGTTATAAAGAAGATTGACTAATCTATAATTTGAATAGTCTTGAAGACCGGTTAGGTAGGGAAGATACTAGCTCTCGCTCTAGAGTTCCATCTTCTCCCTCCACTCCCTCCACTTGGTCCCTCCACTTGGTGGCTAACATCTCGTATCAAAATTTAAAACTATAAATCAAATTGGGGGCTTTAGCCTGTCACTCTAAAGTTCTCGAATTATATATCCTTGAAAGTTTATTTCTCTATTTATTTGCACTCAACCCCATCAATTATATTCTCATCCATGAAATCAAGTGTGACTGAGATAATTTGTTGGCTGAGACAATACCATCTCAGATTTTACATATTCTCACAACATGTATTAACATCTTAATTGATCAAATTAAGGAGTAAATAAAATACAAGGTTTCAAATCATCACAACTTCTTCCAACATTGAAGTTTAATACTTCACATGACTTTCTTTCAATACTTAATCACTTATCATTTTAAGGAAAAAAATAAAGAAAACTACTAAGAATTCATGAAGAAAATACCACACTAGAGTTTAAAAGTTGAAATTATGCACACAAACAAGAAATCTAAATTAAAACCAAATGTACTCACAAAGATAAGCACTTATCTCAAATCCTCTCCATGAAATGTTTTGAAGTTCCTTTGAGTTCTTTTCCTTCACTCACAATACAAACTTAAACTCAAAATAAAAAGAAAGGTGGCCGACGGCAGGCAGGCGGCGGTGATAGCGGTTGTAAATTTTGGTGGTTGGTTGCTGGCCCCTTCTCTTGGAAAACCTAAGTCTTTTCTTATAAAAATCCAAGGAGTGCCTTGGTGTCTCTTTAAAAATATGTCTTCATTCAATGAATCTTTTAGAAGTTGTCTTGGATGAATGATGGTTGTTGGATGTGGATTGGCTCTCCCTTGGCGGTTGACTTTGATGATCCAAGTTTTCTTTAATAAAAATCCAAGAGGTGTCTTATTGTCTCTTCAAAATATGTCTTCATTCAATGAATCTTTTAGAAGTTGTCTTCTTTCAAAAGCCAATTGAATGGATTTTTGTGTCCATGAACTATTTCCCATGTTTTTACCAAGGGTTGTATCGAACACCTCTTCAAAAAGTAGTCCAAATTCAATGAAACATCAAATAACTATTGATCCAAGTTTTCTTTAATAAAAATCCAAGAGGTGTCTTATTGTCTCTTCAAAATATGTCTTCATTCAATGAATCTTTTAGAAGTTGTCTTCTTTCAAAAGCCAATTGAATGGATTTTTGTGTCCATGAACTATTTCCCATGTTTTTACCAAGGGTTGTATCGAACACCTCTTCAAAAAGTAGTCCAAATTCAATGAAACATCAAATAACTATTTCTGGCGCTTAAGCGCGGTGTACCTGGCGCTTAGGCGCGGCTCTTACGCACCAGTACTGGGTGCTTAGATGTCTCAATTCATTTTTGTACCATCTTCATTTTTGCTTCAAATTTGATACTTTTTCACATCTTTTACCATTTTCCATCCATTTGATTGTACCCGAAAGAAAAACAAACAAATATCTTTCATTAAAGCGCAATATCTAAAAAATTATTATAAAAATGTGTACAAAAATATTATATATTTTAGGTGTATCAATGATTCAAAATTGAAAGCCTGGAAAGCCAACGTTAAGCTCTACCACCCGATGCAAGGCCCCAGTGCCAATTTCCAGTGCCTTGACACCCAAAAAATGATCCGGAATTCCAAGCGAAGAAAGTAGGCGCCATATGCATAATGCCCTGACACCTAGGCGCCATGCCCTGACACCTTGGCGCCACAACCCGACGCCTTGGCACGACGAAGCCGCCAGGTCCCAATTTTTTTGTTCTTTTGACCACATCACTAGAAGCCAAAATTTGAGCTTGGGAAAGGGGAAAAAATGTGTTATGAAAAGCACTTAGGAACCTACTAAAATTATGTGCCAACTACATGTTTCATGGAGGGTTCATTTTGGGTGGGGCTTTGGTCATGAAGCTTTGAATTTTTGAAAGGCTTTTCCCTCCATTTCTCTTGCATTCAACCAGCCATTTGAATTGGGGGAGAAGTCTCATTTTGCTAAGGGGATTTACTGAGAGCTAAGGAGAAGAGTTCTTGGAGAGGACAAGAGCTTGGTGGAAAGTCTAGAGCAAGTGAGGTCTTTATCTTCTTCCATTCCTCTTCTTCAAAATTTCCTCTAGATTTTCTTCTTTTTCCTCGCTAATAGTTAGAGGAGAGTGAGGGAATTCCTGAAGAAGCTTCTTCAAGAGAAGCTTCATCTCTTTGTGAAAAAGGAGAGCTTCATCTTTTGCTTAGAGAAAAGAAAAGGCTTCAAATCTCCTCTGTAGGAGGGGAGCTTCACCCAATTAAGGTCGGAGCAAGGAGCAAGCAAAGAGAAGGTATCTTCAACCTCTACAAAGGTGAAATATTTTGGAACTCTTGTAATTTCATTTCTAGAGTCCTTTAGGTTGGATGTTAGAGATCTAAGGACCTAGGTTTTGTGTTAAAGGAAAAGCCCCTTAATCTCATATCTACATATTTTCGAGCGGTTTTCCCAAACCAAGCATTAGATCCAAAAATCCCAAGATGAAGTTGTACTAATCTCACCGTTTGTCTTGTTGGCTTCATTTGGATGGACATTTGAAGCCAACCTACTGAAAGGATGAAGTTGTTCTTTTTGTCTTTGTTCTCTATGTCACGGGGAGTTTTCCTTGGGAGAAACCCTCCAGTTTATGCCGGAAAAACTGAGGTGGGCATCTTGTTTCCTCGTGTAATAAGGCTTTGGTACACCTCTTCATTGAATTAAATCCTAGGATCCTATGTGAGGACGTTAGAACAAATCGAAGCTTTCAAATGCATGTGGTTTAATCTTCTTATGTTTTGCATGATACTTCGCACACGTCACTTCGATTGTATGATCATATGGGTTGATCGACTGCCCGACTTGATCGAACGATCAATTTGATTTGATCGACCATAAATGTTCGATCAATTGTCCACGTTGGTTTCATCGGCCATGCCGACTAGATCGACCAATCAAATTGGTTTGATTGGCCATGAAGGTCTGATCAATCGACCTCCTCGGCTTGATCGATCGATCAAATTTGGTTCGGTCGGCCATGAAGGTCTGATCAACCGTTAAATAAGTTCAATTTCGTTTGATCGGCCACGAAGGCCTGATCAACCGTCAAATTTGATTTGATCGGCCCCAAAGGCTCGATCAACCATCCACCTCGATTCAATTGGCCAACCCAACTCGATTGACCGATCAAATTTGATTCGATCATCCATGAAGTTCTGCATAACCATCAAATTGATTTGATCGTCCACCCTGGATCGATCAATCAAATTGGTTCTACCGGCAGTCGTAACTCGATTGATTGATCAAATTGATTCGATCGACCACCAAGATTCGATCAACCATCCACATTGGTTCGATCATCCATCCCGACTCGATCAACTGATCAAATTAGTTTCATCGGCACGAAAATCTGATCAACCTTACACATTGGTTCAATTCGATCAACCTTCCACATTTGATACACCTCAGCTCGATCGACCGATTAATTTTTTTTCAATCGACCACGAAGGTCTGATTAACCGTCCACTTTGGTTCGATTGGTTGCCCCAACTCGATCAACCGATTAAATTCATTCAATTGGCCATCGAGGCTTGATTGACCGTTCATTTTGGTTTCATCGGCACGAAAGTCTGACCAACCCTTCTTGGCCATATCACCCGGTTGACCATCCTGTTAAACCAAAGAGTCAATTGGCCAACCTCAGTTGCATTACACATATTTGCATGTATTTTTCACATTGCTTGCATGTCTCACGTGGCATTTTGCATTTGCAAACACTTTAATTTGATCAACCAGGAAGGCTGATCATCAAATCACACTTTAGTTTGATCGACCATGAATGCCAAATCAACCACACATTTTGGTTCGATCAACCGCCAATTCAATCATAGAACTACACTTTTATGGAGCTTCATCTGCAATCAATGACAAGGATTCACGGACAATAATACCCGGTAAGGCAGGAATTGTCTTTATCTTGATTACGCCAGACCAAGGGATGTTAAGGTACTCCTACCACCTAACATCACACGAGATAAGCAAGAGAGCATTGTTATATGCCGTGATAGACAATGTCTTGTACAGAAGATCCTTCGATCAGATGTGGCTGAGATGCTTAAGCAAGTCATAGGCACAAAAAATCGCCAAAGAAGTGCGTGCAGGACTGTGTGGTGCCCATCAGTTAGGCTCAAAGATGAAGATGAAAGTCAAGAGGTTAGGATACTACTGGTCGACAATAATGAATGACTGCATGGAGACTGCTAGGAGTTGTCACCAGTGTCATGTACGTGGGGCGGTTCTACATCAACCTCCAAATGTGCTACATCCGACGATTGCGTTGTGGCCATGTGAATGTTGGACCACAGATATAGTGGGTCCCATCGACCCTCCTTCAAATGGACACCGATTCATTCTCTCAATCACAAATTACTTTTCAAAATGGGCAGAAACTGTACCGTAAAGAGAAATCAAGACACATCATGTAATTTAGCTCTTTAAAACCCAAATTGTTTACCGTTTCAGTGTTTCACATAGAATCATTTTAGATAATGGCTCAAATTTTAAAAGTATGAAAATCAACAATTTTGTCAGACGGTACGAAAGATTGGAAATACTCTACCATTTACAATCAAGAGCGAATGGTTTGACAGAAGCCTGCAACAAGACCATCGTACAAATCTTGAAGAAAACATTGGACGACAACAAAAGAAGATGACACAAGCAGTTGTTAGAAGCTCTGTTAGCATACAAAAAAATAGTTAGAACACCAACCTAGTTTACGCCGTATGCACTTGTGTATGGGTCTGAGGCCGTGCTTCCCTTGGAAGTGCAACTGCCTTCCCTTAGGATCACCATAGCCAACATGATTCACAACAGAAGAGAATGTCAGGCTCCGACTCGAAGAATTGGAAAGCCTTGAAGAAAAGCGACTATAAACACAATAGAACTTAGAACTCTACCTGGCTAAGATGATACAAGCCCACGATAAACTGGTCCGCCCAAGGACGTTCTGGTTGGTGATTTAGTTCTCATTCTCGGAAAATTTATTCTTGCACACCGTAAGATAGGAGGAAAAATCGAACCAACTTAGGAAGGGTCGTTTATGGTTGAGAAATTATTCTCCGGAGGACCTTACCAGCTAGTAGACTATGAGGGTGAAAGTATCATGCTTAACGAACGATACTTAAAGAAGTATTATGCATTGTGATGTTTTGAGAGACGAGCTTCAAGGATGACGCCCGTTCCCAAGAAACACCGATGTGATCATTGTCTGTGACTGGTCAGAAAAATGGGGGAACGAAGAAACTTGTAATAAATTTATAAAATAAAATAAACTCCCATAATAATGAAGAACTCCTTCATTCGAGTCCCAAATGTCATGAAATTAATTAAGAACAAAGATATGTAATTTAAAATCACTTAATTAATAATAACCAATTATTGTTCTTGTTTAGTTTAGAATTTCAGCACACCGACTTTTATCCAATCTTTTGTCGGAAAATGTTGGGCAAAAAGCTGATTTTGTCTTTAAGAAATGGCATAAATCTCATACTCAATGAAAAGAGAGTGGGATAAGGAGCCATTATTGACTTCGACTTGGACTTCGAGCATGTGAAGATGAAATATAAAGATCCCCAGTTAAATGTGGTTAGCCGGACATAAATGGATGGGTTGAAACTAGTGCTTAGGTTCCAAAGCGAGTGAGAGAAGAGGCACCGGTAAAAAAGAGGAAGATTTAAGAGGTTAAAGAAGAAGTTAAAGAGATTGTTAGCTCAGCAGGA
>NW_018164536.1:6147005-6170780 GCF_001263595.1 Phalaenopsis equestris
TAGGAAGGATCAATCAGATGCAGTCAATGATCATGACAACAGAAGGAAAGCTTATCAGTGCTTCTTTGGGAGAGCCCTCAAGGGTGTTGCCTTGGAAGACGCCCATGACACGCACACAATGCATAAACTTCAATCGCCACCAACACAGAATGTTAGATCAACTAGAAACAAAATGGGTCAGAGAAGCAGCTTCAGAGCATATTCCAGTCGTCCGAGAAGAAACGACGTTTGAACAATTGGCAGAGATGCTCTTCCCCAGTTTGCAACAGGATAGATGGAGTTTGATTCCATGGAGGACCATGCTTTTCTAAAATATATGCCAAGATGGAGCCCTACGCATGATGTGGAGTTGCGAGATTCCCCTAATGGAGTGTACTATTTTCCCGGCTGTACAGAGGAACGAGGAAAACTCAGACATTGAGCCATATGTTCCTCAGTTTGTCAAGCTGACACAACTAAAAATAATCCCCGAGCATGAACTGAAAAGGTTTCAGAGGGTCTAAAAATAGAACTTCAAACATTTTGAGAGGATGCAGGGAAAATGTCAACATCCTGGACGGATTAGAATTGCATGCCGAGGTGTTTTCCGAGAATGAGAAGAAGAAAATAATCGACTTTCTTCAACTTAAGAGATAGAGGCCGAGCAAACCGTTTAAGAAAGAGAACATATTTGGAGTCCCAGAAATGGATGAGAGGCAAATGAAGAATCACTATCTAGTATGGATGATGCTACAATTTTGCTTACAACAATGAAGGGATTCCCTTAGGGATTATCAGACATGATGAAGTGGACTTGATGTTGTCGGTTATAAAAAGGATTATCAAAAGGATGGTGTCGTAGCACATCCTGCCAGTAGACTGTGCGCCCAACAGTTGCATAATCAATATCTACGAGGAGGGGGACTGCATCCCTCCCTACATCGATCATCATGACTTCCTCAGGTCATTTAGTACAGTCTCCTTTATTAGTGAATGTAACATCATGTTCGACAAAGACTACAAATAGTTGACACAAGAGAGTTCCCAGGACCGATCAAGATCACTCTGCCCATTAGATTAGTTTTGGTGCTCTAAGGGAACAGAGCGTATTTAGCAAAGCACTGCATCCCAACAGATCCACGGAGGAGAGTCACAGTTACCTTCAGAAAAATTGACGACAACAAAACACCATTTGGTTATTGGTCTGACCCGGAGCTGGAAGGATTACGACCTCTGGATTTGTGAAATAGCACACTTCTAGGTGTGTGCAAGGGGACTTTTGTTTCAGAGTATACCTGAGGAGGTGAGGTTGGTCTCCACACAACTCCAGGCAATTGGAAGAATATGCTACGTGGAAGAAAGGGGGATATGGAATTGAGAACTACCAGTTTATGGAGGTATATAGCTATTTTGTTTTGCTCGAGGTGATATCATCAGATTGTGTTCCGCAGCATCGAGTTTCAAAGAAAAATCAATGAAGATCATTTTGACTTCAGTAATTTAGTACAGTTAGCATGTTCTCTGTTTGCCACATTATGCGATTGATTTAAAGTCGTTGAATTGTGCGTTGATTTAGTCTTACCAATATCAATGAACAAGTAACGATACAAAAATGTGTAATAAATAACACATAAAGTACCGATAACAAAGAAAATTCAAAACAAAAAATGGAAAAATGATAAAATGAAAATTTTCTAAATCTAAGGGAACCTCCCAAAAATTTTCCTAATCTTTATGATGGAGATTTGACCACCCAAACCCCCTTGCTGGTCACTAGGTCAAGCCACCTTGGGAGTGACCCGAACACCTTCCTGTGAGCCAAGCCTAATCAAACCAAAAGTAGCCCAAACCCCATTCTACTTCAATTCAACCCATGGATACTTGTCACCACCTTATTGACTTCACCACTACCCATCACTGACCCCCCACACTTGGATGGTGACCACCCAAGCTCCACCACCCCCACCATGGTTGGCGGCTAGCCTAAACCCGAGGGCTATTAAACAAAATTGAGCCCATCCATTGTGGCTTATCCCCATTGGAGCTTGGCACCTCACCACCATCTCAACACCCTTTTCCACCCATTGGCTTGGTCAATTGGCCAACATTTCTTGGCCTATAAATAGGGCACCACCTCACTGCCAAAATGGAGAAGTGCACAAACCTTAGCGAAGCCATGCCAATATTGCTCTACACCCTTCTTAAACCTATAGACGAAGTTCATCCCCATTGTTTTTGGCCACCACCTCCACCCCTCAAAACCGCAAATTCTCCATTGAAAACTTGGACATTTTTTACCATTCCACCAAACTCCTCAAAACTTCAAATTAGCTTTTTCAAAAGCTTTACCATACCTCAAAACCACTTCCACAATCGAAAGCCCCTCTCCTGCACCCTTTACCATAGTTCTAGACCACTCTCGAGCCACCTTCTAAGTCATACTTAGACTCATCCACTGAGCAAATCAACACTTGGAGGAGAATCGTGGTGCCAAGGCAAAGCTTCTCAACCAACCCAATCGATATCTCACCTATTGGATAAAAGTATAGCTCAAAAATCCTTAAATCTCTCTCGATTTTGGTTTTTTATGAAGAGAATGAACAATCCATGTCCACCTAGCTATATAGATGTGTTCTTCTCATCTAGATGAAGGTGTAGGAACAAATCCCATGAAACTTAGTTGAGTATCGAGCGAGATCTTAACCCTAGATCATGGACGGTTCTCAGATTATAGTTCATTTGGGATGTGATCGGATGTCATCCATTTTCGTGTATTTAAAAAGAACGGCGTGGATCGATTTAAAGGCGGATTGAAGTGATACAAGACCTCGGACCGCGGGGTGACAGAGCAACACACATGAAAAGTACAACCAACCGCGGGGCGACGTGTGGACCTTTAGAGACACCAAAGATGAGGTGGCTATCGCGTGGTTAAGTAGATAAATCATGATATTTTGATTTAAATAAATATAGAAAATAAAATATAACTTTAAATAATCATATCTTGGTATAGAAAAATAAAAAAAAAATTAAAAGAAAAATACCTCTGTGCTCTGTGAACAAAGGAGAATTTAATAAACTAAAAATTAAAACATTTGTTTAATTTTTTATTTTAATTCATTAAATATCCTAAACCTTCTTTTAATCATAAAGAATTAAATGTTAATCACCATGACATGAAATTTTTAGGGCTCATTTCCCATGTGATTATGAATGTTATCTAATTTTTCCAAGATCAGAAAACACTTCTAGCTCTAAAAATCCTAATTTTCTATGGTAATTACATCTGTTTACTTAAAATAATAATAACAACTAAAATAACTCAGAAAAAAAAATAAGTTTGGTAGGTTTAGTAAGGTTAGAGGGATTAAAGAAAAATGAGAAGGGATTTTAAAATTAAAAAGTATATTTCTGTTGACCTCACTTTTGGTTGAGGTTTAGTTTTTTTTTTTAGTAGCCTAGGGTCTAGCCATAAGACTTTCTTGTTGACTATTCCTAGAAAACTAGAAAAGGAACCCTCACCATTAGAAATTTTAAACTCCCCTTTTCTCAATTTGAAGCTCTACATATTGGTCCCAACCTCTAGCACTTAGTAAGTGGGGTCAGTATGGGGGAGCTCAAGGAGAGTCCCCATTAGGAAGATTTGACCTTAGGGTTGACCTTGAGTGTTGGTCCGAAGCTAATACACTCACTTACACTTACCTACACTCACTCTCACCCATAATCACTCACAACCCTAAACCCAAAATTGTTGACTTTGATCCCTTGATCTTTTGGGAAACTCATGTAGATGGTCCCCCAAACCTACTAGCCTAGGCCAGGGTTTAGCTAAGACCAGTGTATAGAGGACCCAAATGGGGATTCCATTGGTCCATGACTCATATAGGGTGGTTGGTACCCCAATTCTACCAAAATATTCAACTTGGTCATTTGCCCATAAATCCCCCCAAATTACCTAGATACCCTTGGAGCCCTAAATTTGGACAAAATACCCAAATTTGTTCAAAAATCATTTCAAACCTTTTGAAAATACTTAAGTTACCCAAAACTACCCAAAAAAATTTCCAAATTTACCAAAATACCCTCAAAATGGCCAAAATTACAAAAATACCCTTGGCACCCCAAACTTTCCCAAAACCTCCAAAACCACTTTAAATGTTTTCAAAACCAATTTGGACCCTTTAATTGAAGCCAATTTGGCCAATTTGACCATTTTGACAAAAACCCTCAAATTGTCTTTAAGGGCTCAATTTCCCCAAATTGTCTTTAAGGGCTCAATTTCCCTCCCAAATGTCCATCAATTTGGCCCCAATCCCCCCCAATTTCAATCCTACACTCAAATTCACCTTTCATATGATCAATTTAAATCAAATCCAAGCCTAATTTGCCCATGCTTTGAGCTCAATTTTTTATTTAAGTTAAACCCCCAATTTTGGTTGTATGACTTAATCCCACCAAATTAAACCCCATAACATACTTAATTTTCTCCAATTTATGTTGAAAACTCTTCATAACAATCTTACACATCAAATTTGACCTTCAATTGGCCTTGGTGAAGCCTCTATTTCATTTAATTTTGACCTAAGTCCAAAAAATCCCTAAACTTGCCCCAAATTGGCCATGCCTCCAAATTTCACCAAATTGATTGCCCTAATCTCAAAATTGGCACTCAATTTATGTTTAAAACTCTTCATATTAAGTAGGGAAACTTGTCAACAAATAAAACAGTTTCGCAGACCAAACAGATGTCATATATTTCTTAGTTTATTTGATCGAACATCATCCTCATGTCTTGTGTTTATCCTTTGGGATAGATACATGGTTTGAGGTACAATGCTCTTTCATATGTCGACAGCTTCCAACGGGCAACTCCCCCATAACAAAAAAAAGGTGCCGACAAATTCCTACTTATTTTATTAGTAAAATCAATTTAAAATTGTAAAAAATAAAACTATAATACAAAAAATTATGAAATTTGTCCTAATTGGTCCTCTGACCTTTAGCAATAAGGTAAAATTTTCTTAAGAACAGAGGACATATTTTGGGTAATTAAATCTATTACCATTGAAAATTCATAATTATGAGTTTTAATAATTACAAGAATTAATTAAATTTTAGAAAAATATAATTTCATCTATGATGTTTTAATTAGCTCATGAGTAACATGTCAACGAAGTTTCTTAGTTATTTAATTAAAAATGTCAGAGTTATGGGTATAAACCCTAAGGGACATAATGGTAATTTAAGAGTTTTGCACTCCAACCTTAACTAACTTTTAGGTTAAAATGGAGAGAAATGGTATTAAATTGTGATAATTAACTAACAGAAGTGATTGAAGCACAAAAGGTAATTAGGGTAGTAACCCATTCATGACATTTTCTAAAAAAAGGTAAAATGGTAATTATTTTAATTGTTGGATATAAGAAGAGATGAGAGCTTGAATGATCAAATGGTGAGGGGGCATGGATTGGGAGCCTCACAAGTTATTGATTTAAACCCCAATCATTAGTTGGAGAGAACCCTAGTCATTTTGATGAATTTTAAATACATATTATGAAATTTTCAAAAATTAGAAGTTTGCCCTTCAGGTCCTATAAGCTTGGTTTTGTGCTAGGCTTAACTTAACAACATTCAGGAACAAGTTGAGAGAAATATGAGTGATAATATAACAACTTAAAATACTACAAGCTCAGGACCCTTGGAAGAATAAGAGTGTAAGCTTCCCAATGTTTTGTAGATGTACCCTTAAAGTTTTGTTCATATGACCTCTACCATAATATCAAGAGATAAAAAATGCCTTTCCTCATAGTCTAATTAAGACATAAAACACAGAGTACAATTTAAAACATGGAATATTCCTAATGCATGCGGGATGATCTACTCAACTATGTAGCGAGGCCAAATGAAGTGGGGGTTATCTAGGAGGTCTTAAGGTGTTTCAGAATTACATTTTGAATTTCTTAATAAGATTTTGAATATTCCATAGGACATTTGGGCTAACTACAATTTGTTGAGAAAAATCATCCTACAAAATATAACAATCACTAAAAAAATGAAATGAAATTCATAAGAACACACTAAGATATGATTTGGGCCAATTCAAATTAAGGTATGATGATAAGAAATATCCCGCTACAACTTAACCTACAGTAATGCCTAATGCTTGGGGGTGTGAGTCTGGACACTATACTCAAACCCTTTTAACAGTTGGGGATATTTAAAATATAAACACATATGGATCGTTGAGTTGGTGTATAGGTTGGCGGTGATGGTGGTATGGGCGATGATGAAAAACACATCGAAGTATGTGGGATAGTGGTACAGTATTGCATCTCCTAAACCCAATGACTTCGTGAGGGTGCAGGGTTGTCATTACTATCCTCCAACATTTGGTAAAAAGTTGCCCTTACTCACATGGGCTGCTGGTGGCTCTAGCCCAAAGGTGTGACTGACTCATGAACTGTTTGATTCACAAAATGTATGGACATATAATGTAACATCTTTTCTGATAAAACTTGCATTTTTCCTGCTAATTGAAAAGCATAAATTATTTAGATGTACTAAAAGTTAAGAATTTTTTAATCTTACTTTTGACAAAATTCATGTTTCAGTCATATAGTCCAAGCTGAGGGTCACTCTCCCTTGATTGTCTTGTCGGTAGCATTTTACCTTATGTTGGGTCTCATATACATGATGTTGATGATTGCCTACGGAAGTCCCTCGAGAATTGTGAGGGCTTCGGCCTTGTTTTTGAGCCCACCCCTAACTTTAATTCTTATACCAGCCTCGATCTTTCATATATGTGCTGCTATATGTGTTGTGTGTCTTTATATATATATATATATATATATATATATATATATAATGTGTTTTATGTTTGTTCAATTCTTCGTAATACTTACACACTTTACCTATAATCTTAACTCTTTAGCAGCAGTGTCAGAGGCGGTAGATACATACTATCACTCTTTTTACCGCACTTTCTGTTTTCTTGCATTTTACTCTTCACCCATGAAACACTACTTTTCTGTTACTTACTTTACTTGTAAATGACCCTAGAGTAGAGGACATTAGGCCACCTATTTAGGAGAAACCCTGCAGCACATCTCAACGACCCAACTATAATAAATACTACCCAATCTAAATACACTTCTTAAAACCCAAAACCATCATAGTAAGGAGCTTGGAGCTAGTTGTCTAGGAAGCAGGACGAAGATACGAGCAGATGGAGGACAACTTTAAACAAAAATCAAGGCCAAAACATGAAGTGAAGGACCATCCTCAAGTAAACTTTCCTTAAACTTAAATAATATAAACCCATAAGAATTTGAGATTGTTCATCTAGCATGATGTAAATCTTCATATTATCTTTATGCTTTCACATGATTTTATGTCATGCGATATAAGTCTTAACTCTTTTTAGGATTTCATGGTTGTTTGTTTGACATGACGTAAACCTTTCTTTCTTCTCAGGCTATTTGCATGATAGTTTATTCTGTAAGTATAAACCCGAAATTTGAATAAATTTTAAGAGTGAAACATCACATAAATATTATTTTTAAAAATATAAAGCCAAATAATAGGATAGTTTGGGAAGTTGTCGAGGTATTCCTCTTAATCTATGACGCCCCCCACCTCTGGCTCCTTTGCTCTCCAAAACAACTGTTCCTAATTGAGCCATTTCCACTTTAGTTTTTTATGACTAATATTGAAAACTCAACTTTGAATTCTTGAAGACAACCTTTGATCATTACCAAAAGTTTTTTTAAATGATTTCGATCATTTAAGATGTAATTAACTATAAAGGTTAGCTCTTATAGGGAATTAGGATCTCAGATAATATAAATCATATCTAATCTTTATATTACATAAGAGAATAGTCGGTCACAAAATTCGCAAACCAAACAAATGTCATGAATTCTTTAGTTTAAATTGTCGAGCCTACTAACAAATAATATGTTCATCTCTTGGGGTGATGTATTGCTTGTGATATTGTACTCAATAATCTGATTTATTAATGAATGAAATCTATTTTGTCTCATGTTTAAAAAATAAGATTTTATTTTCAAAACCAAAATTTTATGTTCGTTAAATTAAATCTATTTAAACAAAAAATTGATCGATAGGTCGATCATTAAACCATACTTCTGTTTAATCGGCAATGAAGGTACGATCAACCACACATTTGGGTTCGGTCGGCCACCAAGGTTGATCATAAAACCATAATTCAGTTTGATCGGTCACAAAGATCTGATCAACTACTCACTTTGGTTTGATCGACCACTAAGGTTTGATCAACCACACACTTTGGTTTGATGGGCCATAAAGGTCGATCACAAAGCCACAATTCAGTTCAATTGGCCTTTGGCACATGTTTGCGTGTGGTGTCTTCTTGAACATATTACCGCAAAGACATGCCACCATATGTGTGTGGCTCAATAATTGTAAATCTTTGATGGGTGATGGCTAGTAATGTTAGCCCATCGGTGTGTGCACCTTCCAAATGGAGAGCATGCCACCTCATCTCTTATGGCATCCCCCTTGAATGCCATAAGAAATCCACATTATATGCTCAGTTCAGGTTATGCTTTAAAGCCTATGAATCTATTGAGTGCATAATGTGTACCCACTTGATTGTATCATGTCACATGATTTTATGAGCATCACCTCATGTGTCTTGATAGAAAATTAGACTCGTTAGGTGAGTGACCCATGTGTTGATTGTCATGCTTAAACAAGCATTGCTTGTAAGGTAAATCTCAGCGACTAATGTGAGTTATTGCATCTGGATCAACACAAATATGACTATGCAAAGGATTCAAGGAATCTAACATGTATCACCTTGCATGTGTGGGTTCACATTTAATAGCATGCTCTATATATTCAAAACTACACAATTATCGAAACTAGGCCATATGTGAGGCCAAACTTTTAAAATTCTTATGGGTGACATACTTTAGATCCCTTAGATCTTTAAGACAGGGTTGAAATCAGCGACCCCATCAAAGACATATAGATAGCCTCTAACCCTATTGTACACTTAGTTGTTGGTTAGGACACTTTCTTTAGGTGGTGTGCTAGGCTAGGGCTAGGATGCTAGGTAGTAATTTTGATTACTGGCTATAGTTCTATGTTAGATTAGTTTCCCTAGCCAGACATCTTTTTGTGTGATGCTTTTTACGTTTACTAAGTTTAAGACATGCACAATAGCATATTAGGGGCAATCTTCTTGCAGGGAGCCTTGTGTAGACACACACATAAAAAAATGGAGGGGCAAGTAATGATTTGAAAACTAACATTTTTTGTATGTGTTGCTAAAAGCTTCACCCGCCAGACATGAATCATATGCATTGCATGAATATAACATGTGCTAACTTTTCTACATGTCAAGTCTTTTTCTGGATTGTATCATGTATTTGATAGAGCCTAATATCGAGTTTGTATCATAAGTAAAATACGAGCACAAGTTCCAAGGTGCACGACACATCGAGCCATGTGATAGGGACCAAGAGCTGAGCATGTGTCACATACCTTAATTCTGAATTTAGATTTATGTATAGAACTAGGACCAAACTTGTATATGCAGAGCCCATCAACTTTTCGTGTTTTCTTGGTATATGTCGCTGACCTACCGACACCTACCTTATTATTTTGTTTTTTGTGTATTTAATTTCATTCATTGTGCTTGCCTTTTTGCTTCCTTGGCTTATTGTTTTATTTGGGAATCTTACGAAAGATGCAGCATAGGCTTAATAAAAAAAAAACACTCATTTTCAAAAATTCTAATAATAAAATATTTAAGATAAAATTTAAAATTTTGGATTAAAATATTCTAATTTTAAAATAAACAATTTCCTTATAGATTTACTTTCCTACATGACTTTGTGCCAGTTTTAAAATGGGATTGCATTGCATGGACATTACCCAAATCATAGCTAATAGGGCCTCCATAATTAAATCAATTACAAAATTAACTGCATCATTCATCATATTTTGGGGAGGAGTCCCCATGGTCTCTCAATCAACTAAGCCAAGCATAAACTTTTTATGACTAGGGTGTTAGAGGCTCCCCCAATCGAGATAGGGGAGTATGTTCTTTGCGAGGAGATTCTAGCTATGTAGTTGGACCCCTCTCCCCTTCTTCTTTCCAGTGACATCTTTGTCGTTGAATTGATGAGTATAAGTCGTTCATTTATCTATTCCACCCCTTAGAGAGTGATATGAAATTAGAGGTATCTTTCCTCTAGTCTTAAGGGTTACATGGATTCTCTTGGACAATGCAATTCATGAATTGTTGATAAGAGATCCCTGGTCTGGTTGGGTCGACTACCTTCACTATGAGGTTGACTTAGAGCCGTCATAGCTTGGGTTGAAGAATCTATGATATCCTGACTTGGCTATCTCTACCTGCTTAGGGATTCCTCCTCTTCCTCTTGACACCTCTTTTGACCCCTTCATCCTTTTAAAACAATCATTGATATCTTCTCATGGGCCCAGTGTGTCTAGGCGTCGTCGTTCTTAGTGGTTACAGTGATTCATCCTCTGCCCTATGACCCGATATAGGCACCTAAGCATCATGATTTTTCTGCTGAGACGATTAAAATTCTTTATTTTTCCAAATAACTAGTTCAAAAATCACGTAAGCAAGACTCTTCTTATCGAGAGTATTCTTGGCATCCCTTGGATGTAATTAACCAAATGGATACATTTTTTTGGAAGATGCCCTTGACCCGAAACAAGCACATGTTGGCAACAATTTTTGATCTCACAATTGTAGGGTGTTCACATGTATGACTCAAGATGGTCTACGGTTCATTTGTAGCATCTGGTAGCTCAAGGCGCCCACCTGGAACTCTCGAGCCCTTATTCAAGCAAGGAGCTAGGGATGGAGGCAATCTAGCCTTAACTGGGAGAAACTGTCATTGCAAAGGTTCATTCAGAGCACGAGACGCATTTAGGGCTTATTCTACTATTTGGAAGTCACGGTACGCCCACTTGGTGCTTTTCGTGGCCAAATGAAGTCACGTAGTCCTTCTACGCACGTTATGGGAAAGTTAGATTTTGGGGCACCCTACTCGAGCCATAACTTAGGACGACCGTTGGCATAACTTTCCTCGGTAATTTGTTGACTGAAAATCTCAATTCTAGAGTTATGGGGCCACATTTCACTATATGGAGTCTCACATAGCTTACAGATATAGAAAATCCTTCGTTGGGCACTCTTGGCGAAAATCAGGGTTTGGGGGTTAGACCGATGCTTAGGCACCGACCCCAACCGCCTAGGCTCCCAAAATGCTTTCCTGTACATCTGCCCCAAGCCATTGGAAGTCTAGCGACAGTCTCTAAGCGCATGGGCACCAATCTATTAGTGTCTGGGCACCATTCTTTGAGTGCTTGGGCACCAGACTGTGCACTTAGGCTCTAATTTTGGGCGCCTAGGCTCCCAAAAACACCAAAAAAACCAGCCACTTTCTTAGAGCTTGGAATTCAGGTGCCAATTAGGTAGCGCCCTAGGCACCTGTCACTTCTGGGGTGATGGAAAATAGGCATTTTTACCCTAGTTCAACCCCAAAGGCCGCCGAAATCACAAAGGTTCATGATGATGAGCCTTGGGATGGGAGAAAGGGTATATAATCTCCATTTTTCCCTCCCTTTAGAAGCTTCCTCCTACTTATTTTGATATATTTTCAATCATTTTGTCGGGTCGAGCTGCGTAAATCATGGGAAAAACCTCATTCCCCCTCCATCGACGTCCATCTATCCAGTCAGTCGCTCTCCCTCTCGGTCTCCCTCTCCTTCTTTGTCTGCGGGCTAAATGAGCTCAGTGAGGCTCTAGGAAGAGCTGTACAAGAGCATTCGAGGATCCTCGGGAGAGGCCCCTTCGGAGATAGTGAGGGAGGACGAGCTGTTCCTCCTCTCCTTCATCTTCTTCCTCTTTATCTTCTCCCCTTCCTCATCTCCATTTTCTTCAACATTTTATGAGGGTGTGAGGAGGCTTTCTTGAGGAGGGGCTCGGCTAGCAAGGCGCCTACTCTCCTATGTTGAATGAGGGCTTCATTCTAGCTAGGGAATGGATTGCTAGAAGATCGTCGGAGCACCACCGGAGCATCGTCGTAATGTGGGCCTCTCTCCTATCAATGGGAGAGCTTCCTCCTACATGAAGAAACACATCTACAACCTTCGCGGTGGAGAGACTAGAATTAGCCTAAGGGATTTCTTACTTCGCTCCTCTGTGAGATCGATACTGGGGTTTTAAAAGAAAGCTCTATATTACTTGAAACAATACATATATTTGCATAGTACCCTGAGTGTGTAAACTATTAATAAAAGATTTATAAAATTTATAACATATCGATTTTGCACACTAGCCACTAAGTATAAATTGGGTCATGTTTTTTGGCATCTTTTGGAAGCTAAATTACTATGTAATTGCGGGTCGGGTCAATGCGCCGTTATCAGGGAAGCTATGATAAGAACTTTAGGAGAATTTTAGTTGTACCTCTAAGACTTAGGTTTAGAAATTATAATATTATTATATAGTGTGTTTAATTATTGTGTGTTCGTTTTATAAGAAAATCTAAAAATAATAAAAATATTTTTAATATCTGTCCTATTAGTTAAGTTTTTAGATTTGTATGTGTAGTTTAGGAGCTGCAGACCTTAGATTATACGACGCAGATCTGAAGAAAACTTTTAGGAGGATTAAGAGTCAGAAAAGATGCCATGAATTTAATGTGAAAATGGCAAATTGACAATATAATGAGTATTCTGATTTGGATTATACTACTAGTAGCTTCAAAAGAGTAAACCCCAAGAAGGTAGCAAATTTTAATGAAGACAAGCTTACTACCTTCTCAGGTTGCAGATATTGCGAAGAAGTTTGATCAATATGAAAAAAGTTATCCTCAAGGGCCTCCAAATATTGAGAAAATTTTTTTTGGACAATTGAACATGACTAACTATTTTGAAACTAGCCATGAGATATATATTCCTTATTCTGATTATTACAATCCAGATTGGGAAAATCATTGGAACTTTAACTGGAATAGTAATTTTGGAGGAGAAAACCAATTTTGGGAAGATTATCAATTTAATCAAACGTATAATTGGAGAAACGAAGACAATTTTAATGTTAGACTTTCTTTTCCTCATAATTTTAACTTCAACCCACATATTGAGGAGAAGGATTTATTAGAAGAGATTGTTATTCAAATGGAGAGTCAGCTAGAAAGTCAAGGGGCTGCAATAAATAATATAGAAAACCAATTTGGGTGGATTATTAATTCAATTATTAGTTATCCTTCAGAGATTTTACTTAGTGACCCTGAGATAAACATTGAGGAGAAAAATAGTGTGCAACATAAAGCTATTCAACTTAGAAGCAAAAGGGAATTGGAGGATATGGTTCAAGTAAACGTTGAGTTGAGAAAAGAGGAAAATGAGATTGAAAGACCAATGGAAGAAATTCTTAAGGAATTAGAAAAACCTATTTTGTCAACCAAGATAAATATAAAAAAACCACCTCCACCTTATCTTCAGCCTCAAGGGGAAGAATTAGAAGATAACTTGAGACATACGAGTAATCTAGCATAATTCAATCCTGAATCTGAATTATATAAAGACAAACTGATCCAAAAATTAGGAGATCTTGAATTTACATATAGAGGTCCATTTATTATAAACTGTAAGGATGGAATTAATATGAAAATTGAGAAAATCATTGGAAGAATATTAGATCTAGAAAGAAACATGAAAAATAATTTTAATCAATTTGAAAAAAAAGAGTTAGCTAAAAAACTGGAATTTGAGGATTTTGTAGAAATCTCAGGATCTGAAAAAGATTGGTCAATTGATCAGGATTACTTAAATGAAATTTTCATCCAGGAGGAACTCTTTGTCGGGCTGACAATGTTAAATCAAGTGTTTTATGAGAGACAACCCATAGTTATCAGTGTGGTTTGATTTAGTATGCTTGAGTCAATATTGTTAGTGTTGTATTGTGTTTACTTTTGTGTGGATCAATAAGCTTGATTGATGATTAGTGGATGTTTGGATTGCTAGTGGTTTGATTTGATTAGTGATTGTTGTTATGATGAGTTTATGAAGTGATATTGAGTCTTACATGATTAAGATTGCACAAAATATTATTTTATTGATGAAAATGAGGAGGGGAAGAAAGAATTTTGACATTTGAAAGAGTTAGTTTTGCGCTATGACGCCAGATTTGGTGTCATAGCACCACAATTTGAATAACTCCCTTAAACCACCCAAAATTTAGTTTTTCTACCTTCTTCTTTCTTCTTCTTTATAAAACTATCTAGAACAGGAATAAAGGCATCCCTTCACAATTCTAAACATTCTGGAGAGAATAGAGAGTAGAAAATTCATACTTAGAGAGCAATGGAGAGTAGTAGCAATGGAAGGTTTGAAGATAAGAAGATGATAAATAAAGATTCTCAGACCTACTCCAATGGATTTCTTGCACTAAGTTTGGAGCAGATTAAGGATAAACTTTGAAATATTGAAGAGGTGTTATCTCATCTCCACGAAAAGTTAAGTGACATGTACCACTAGTACGAGCACTTGGAGTGGCAGTTGAAACTCCAATTTAACCACTTGTCAGGTTTTCAAGATTACCAAGTGAGTATGTATAGAAAAAACAAATAGATTGATGATAAGTTTGCTCAAGATTTTCATCGTGCTTTGTTCTACCATCTCTTTGATCGTACTTATTTGGATGGTGACAAGGTGACAGACAACATTGAGCATAATTACTATTAAGCATTTGATTATGTAAAAATCTATTAGTATTGAGTGTTTATGTGTGGTGCGTTGGGTTCATTATTATAATGGCTCTAGCACTTATGAATGTTTATCTATGTTTGTATTGGCATCTAATTAAGTTTATGTTGTATTGTTTGTATTAAACTTATTATTAATATAAGAACAAAAGTTCTATTCTGGTGTGAAAAGTTGGTCTTATGTGTTTAAATTGAAGTTGCGCACTTAAATTTTGGAATGATGGCGAACTCAATAACTTTCAAAATGGCCATTAAAACTAAACTATTAGAGTATGAAAATCTTAGTTTTGCTTTGCTTTTTCGAAATATACAAAAATTTCCAAAATCTGAATATGTTTGACTGGCGCCATAGCGCCACTATTGGGCACTATAGCGCCACTCATTAGGCAAAGCATGGCGTCATAGCACCACTACTTTGCACTCTAGTGTCGGACCGACCCGAAACTCGTTTTTAGCGCCAAATCGTTGATTTTCACCATTTTTTCACCTTGTTTCGTCTTCTCCCTCCCCCTATCTCACAACTTGCTCCCACAGGGCTTGAATTTGTGCTTAATTGGCTTAGAGTTAGGACTTCAAACTCTAGATTTCTTCTTCTTTGGTTATGATCTTCATCTTGGCTTTGAAAATTTTTTATTTCATCTTGAATTTCTTCCACATTGTGGTTAAGCCGAAAATCATAAAATTTGATGAAAATAGTGAGAAATCCATGGTTGAATGATTATTTGGCTTAGAATGTGTTTTTGGGAGCCTTATGAAGTTGCATTTGAGATTTATTGGAATTTTTTACATGACTCCTAAAATGAAGAGGGGTAGAGGACAACCTAATTTCTATAGCGAGAAATTCTCTAGTTCAAAAGCTCAGGACAAACATGGAGATTTGAAATTTAAGAAATTGATTACATAATGAAGTTTTCTTCGTCCTGGGGAAACTATTTAATATCTGATTGTTGAATGACAGTCGGAGAACTTTTGTTATTTCACTGTCATTGTTGTGATTTCTGTGGTTCGTGACTTTTATGCAAACCTTCCTGACGAATCTGATGATTTGGTTTATGTTAGAGGGTAACATGTGCATATTAGCCCTATTCGTATTAATCATATTTACAAGTCGTATAATGTTTCTACTTGCTTTTCTTTAGAGTTTAATCCTTATCATGCTGAACTCAATGAGATTATGGGGTTTTTTTGACTAATGGAAATGGTGTTTCGAAGACAGAATTGACGTCGGGTAAAATTTTCGTTTTCAAAGCTTAACATTCATTCTCGTGTTTGGCATTACTTAATTTCTGGTAGATTGCTTCCAACTAATCCTTCCAACTAATCAGTGAGGTAACCTGAGAAAGAGCCACTTTGAACTATTGCATTCAAATGAAGAAACTTATTGATATTGGCTCTATCATTGATAAGAGTATAATCATTTCTTCTAGAGGAGGAACTAGTGGAGGTATGAGTTACCTTTCTCTTATTTCCACCATGTGCATTTAATCTGAAGTTAAATATTAGACATGGGAGGAAAATTTACCACCCCATAAGCCACTTGGAAAATAAATTTAGAAATTTATGGAAAACATAGTGGTCTAATTTCTAGAAGTGGAGGTTATGATATTCCTTCTACATCAACCTATAGACCTTCCACTTCTGGTACTACTTCACTGGATACTGTAATGGAGCAATTATTTATACAACAAGGAGATATTTTGTCATTACAGAATTAGGTGAAAAGCTTAGAAGCTCACTTGTACCATAATGATGAATATATGCAGAGAAGAGCTATTTTTGATATTGCTTATCATGAGGCTATGGTGAAATTCATGAGGGGCGATCATTCCTTACAATTTCCTACTTGCCCAGTTTTACACCATATGGGACTAACGAGATGGAGGAGGATGTAGATTTGGATGATGATGAGGAGGAGGAAGAAGATGAATAGGTTGTTGTTTTTCTTTTATTAGTTCTTATAGTTGGATTTTCGGTTGCTAGTTATTTGTTCTACTTTTGTTGGAATGTTATATTTGTACTTTCTTTAATACTTAGGGAGTACATTTGTATTGAATTGTTATGTTGCACTTTTTTGTTCTGTCGTTTACTGTTTACTTTTTGCTCCAGTTTATATTATTGGTGTGCTAGAGTAGTTTTTTACTTATGCTTTTATTATTATACATGCTAATTTTAGATTTATTACTACTCAACACCTATTTTTATTACTTGTATTTGTATTATTATCCTGTTTGGAACTTTTAAAAACTTCTCTTTATTCATGCTTAATATGAATTATACTGCTTTAAATTAATTAAAAATTTAAGTTTGGGGGAAAAGAAAAACTTTTTGAAACCAAACATTATTTGTCCTCAATAAACTATATTTAACAAAACCTGTGATATGTCGGGCTAACTTTAGATAACTATATTTTTTTATTTTATAAATGTTATAGAAAACTTAACTAAAAGTTTTTGTTAATAAATATTAGTTCTAGAATTAAGATATTTAGTACAAGAGTATAAGATTATGCTTTTATTATTTAAATTAAAGAAAATTGTATTTTTTGAAATATTAAGGATCTTAGAATTTGTTTCACTTAAGAAGAAGAATTGAGACTTTATGAAAAATCTTTTTCAAAGCTAATACACATTTATCAAGTAAGGAAATGTGGGAAGTTTTTGACCTTAAGAAAAGGATGGTAAAGTTAAAAATCATTAAAGACTATTCAGATAAAGTAATCCTCACATGACATGAAAAGAAAAAGAAAGGATTGAAAATGATCCTGAAAGAAAAAGAGAAGGCAAATTAAAAAAGAAAGAAAAGCAAAAAAAATAAAAAAAAATATGTGAGGAGAAGCTTAAGGAGATGCATGATAAAAAACTGACTTTACTTGTATCATCTTAAGAAAATATACTTAATTTACATTTCTGAACTTATTTTTGAAGTATTAGCATTCTTACTAATAGAGTTCTCATGAAATTCTTTTTCTTGTAATTCTTCTAAGCATCCTTAGTATGACAAATTACAGTTATTCTTGAAATGAATAGGAAATCAAAACTCTTAGACTTAACTATTATATATTCTTACATTTTTGTTTTAACTTGAGTTATTGAAATTTTTTCTAAAGTTTCACTATTGCATTTATAGAACAAAAACTTTAAAAATCTGTAAGTAAAACTCACTACCATAAGGGATAATTTTTTATATAGTAAAAGGAATTACTTAAAGACAAGTAATGTTTAAGTTTGAAAGAATTAATCCACCTAAAAATACTTTTTTAAACGCACTTTTCATGCTCATTTTATGCATATTTTTTATAATATTGCACTTTAAAAGAAAATGTTTTGCATGTTTTTGGCTTCAGGTACATGGAATGGACATGTAGAGAAAATGAGGACAAAATGAAGCAAAAATGAAAGATTTTGTTTCGCGCCATAGAGCCACCCTTGACGCCATAACACCAGGTATCGAGCGGGTTGGGCGCTATAACATCCCAGACCAACGCATAGCGCCAATAACCAACTTTTTAGAATAACCATTGAATTTGGCCGAATTTTGAAAGGGTGTTGAAGTGACCCTTGGTGATTTTTAGTTATTGATTAATAGGGCCGAATTTTAGATGAAAAGGGAGTCTTTTTGGGGGTGTGTTGGAAGACTTCTTGAAGGTTTTAGTGTGTGTGTGTGTGAGAGTGAGAGTCTTTATTTTGTGTAAGAGTTTGGAGATTACTTCAAGTAAACTTTAGGATTTGCTTTGGGATAGGACATAAATATAAGTATCTTGTATTTGTGTTTAAGTTTTTATTGTAAAACTTGACTTTCAATACAAAACATGTGCTTTTTGTTTTATTTTTATGAATTTTGAGTAGTTTCTTTTCTTTCTCCTTGCATTTGGAAATTAATCTTGTGGGATGAGAATGATTTAAATATTTCTTTTTATTTTAAAACATTATGATAGTATTGATAATAGTATTTTCACCGGTTCTTCATTGACTTTGCAAACTGGCTATTTGTATTGTTAAAATCCGTTGAGAAACATAATGACTCGTGAGGGCTATGATTTCACAAACTATTAATTATCATATTTCAACTTGGGTATAGCCGTTGCGATTACCTAAGGGAGAGTCTAAATAGATTGGGAGATAATTTTTGATAGGTGTAGAATTGATGTTTCTTGGGTGATAGATTAGATTATTTTATCAATTCAGTTTTGATTTTGGATCGTAAGGGTCTCTAGTAGGTCCTATAGAGAGGGCACAGTAGGTAATATTGAAGTGAGAGACCAGAATCTACTCAGCACTACTACACAAGCTCGTGAAAAACTCTAGGTTAGTCAATGTTATTTGCTAGCACCGAGACGGGGTAAGGAATATGTATGCTCCTATTTGTCACACTAGCACATTTGATTTTTAAACATTCTATTTCTACACTAATTATGATCTCATCACAAAAGGGAAAGGAATTTTAATTATTTAAGATCTTTCCAAAATCTTACCAATATTAATAGATTTGGTTTTTATTTAATTTAGTAAATTATAATTTTAGCGTACATTAGTGAATTTAGGATAACCAAACTTTTTAAAAATTCCAAACTAAGGTCTGATACTATTAGACTAGAATTAGCTTAAGGGATTTCTTACCTCGCTTTTTTGTGGGATCGGTACTGAGATTTTTAAAGAAAGTGTTATATTACTTGAAACGATAATCATGCTTGAGTAGTACCCCCTAGTGTGTAAACTATTAATAAAAATTCTAAAATTTATATCATATTAATTTTGCACACTAGCCGCTAAATATAAATTTGATCAAGTTTTTTTCATCTTTTGGAAGATAAATTACTGCGTAATTGCGGGTCGGGTCAAAGAGTATCCAAAATTCATCCAGTTCATTTCTTGGACTCGCCACCTCGGCTCGGAGAGTCTCCATGCCCACTACCTTGGCTTGGAGAGCTTCCATATCAGCAACCTTGGCTCAGGAACCTCCACATTTGTGACATGGGCTCGGAGAGCCTCCATATTTATGATTTGGACTTGAAGTGCCTCCATGTCTGCGCACACCATTACATATTCCTCCCTCAAGTCCGATACAATGGTCTCTCACTGAAGATCAATTGCATGAGCAAATGAGTCCACAGTCTCGTCCATATGGTGAACTAATGGCTCATGAAACTCCCTTCGACTGCCAGTCTCCCTCTCCGGGTCCGCTGAAGAGATGTTAGGATCAAGTGAGGCAGAAGAGTGGATACCCCCTTGGCTGCAACTTGTGTAGAAGGATCGGTCGACTCCTTTATTCGGTTTGGTGCGCCATCTCTATATGTCAGGAATTAATGATGCCCACTATTTCCCTTGCACTAATTAGATCTGTGTTACAAGGATAAAATGGAAGAATGAATAAAAAAAGAAAGGTTGTTACCCATCATGCACTCTATTTCATATGTATGGAAGCTCTCTATGGCGAGAAGAGACGTACCACCGTGGAGATTTCCTTTTGTCAATTGCAGATGAGGAACAACTTTTGTTGGCAGAGCTTCACTTCGCATAGCCTAGTCAGCTAAACAACGTAGCGGTTCTTCTGCCCTAAAAGAAGCATCACCTTGAGCGCTCTTCAAAGCTGGAGGCTAAAGCAGAGTAAAGTTTGCTGATGGAACTTACATAACTGTCCCGGAAGGTTACCCTTGTTAAAACGATAGTTTGGTCGGACGCTAACGAAGCAGCGCAGCGTCTAATAATTGTTCGTCTTTCCGACCTGTACCACAGGAAGTGGTGTTGAATCAGACGATTCACCAACCTCTTTCATACAATGCATTTTTGTGGTTGGTTGTTTGACTGGTTTTATTGCTTCAGCCATTCTTTTTCCGCCTACCGTTTTCTTCTCATCTCCCTTTCTCTTCTCAGTCAGTCGCACCTCTTCGCCCACCTTTTTCTCAGTGAGTGGACAAGAACTGTCAGGATTTCTTTTTATTTTGTCTTCTGAGGTTCGGATTCTAAAAACGAGAAGTCCAAAGGCCTTCATTAGGGCTTCCTTGCTTAATGGTTTTTAGCACTTGACATATTCGTTAACCTTAGTGAAATGAGAATAAAAAACACACTTAGCGCCTTTTTTTAAGAAAAAAGGGGCACGAAAATCAAAGTAGTATAATTTATATTGATATTTATTACTGATTATATAAACATTCATGTTACGTAATTCATTTATTCTTATGACTGTTGTCACTTTCAAAGAAGTAAAAGAATCGATGAGCTAATTATGTACATTAGAAATGCGTCTGCATGAATCTCGAAAGGAAATGATAATAAACACAAAGAACATTGATAAACGATTGTTCGCCATTTGATCGACCCGTCTCAAAAGCCGACCAAACGAAGAGAAGGCAAGAAATCGCCCGACCGTATTAGCACATGCTATCCAACAACTATTATCATGAAGATCAACAGTCACTAAGAATGAAGTTCCTCAATATAGGCACATAAACCAAAAGTAAGATGCTTAGTAAATTATGGTGATTCACCCTTTACCCGATAAAATAATCTTATCCGAGGACAACATATTTTTACAATCAGACTCCTTGAAATGGGCAACCAAAGCTCATTAAAGTCGACCGAAGAATGCTCAGTCAGCTGAATGAATCCTGACAATCAAATTGGGTAGTTATGAATTTAAAGAGTGTCTAAGGCGTTTAGCAAAATAGAGCAACGCCAACAACGGTTAAGGAGACAAAATAAATGATATTCAGTTAGAAATATGTTAACGTAATGGCTTATTAATTATGATAATGTTCCCTTTCAAATGAGCACTGTTAGGTAATTTGCAAAATGTCACATATGATTTATAAAAAAAGGGCATTCGGGACAGAATTCTGACAAAAAAAGGAGAGATTATCTAAATTTTTTTTTTCTTCCTTCACTCAACTAATGCTCTATTCCCTGAGTGTTATGCACAGGACAATTTAGGATCGAACATTGTAAAATATCAAATCATTCATCTTCAAGCATTCTAGAACATCCTCATAAATTTCATTTAATGTTAATATGTTATGTAACATTCACTCAATCATATAAAAGTTAAATAAGTAATTATTTTACATAATTAAATCAACATACTTATATCATTTTGTGCAATTTGTTTGAGTTGATGCTTATGAGTCATAGGTCTTGGATGACTCAGAGTTTATAGCCATCTACACCTTTCATCTAGTGGATCGTGTGGCCCACAGATAAGTAATTTTCTCATTTAGTTTAATGAACATATTAGGTCATTATATATATATATATATTTTTTGAGCCAAAACGATCCGAACACGAGCAAACAAATCGAGCACATAAAAAAGTATTCGTGTTTGGCTCGTTAACTTAGTGAACGAATCAAACACAAGTTTCTTAACGCGCCGAGTACGAGTTGTTTGCGAACAACGAGCCATTTTGACAGCCGTATCTGTAGACAATAATGAGTTGTTCTCTCTAAACACATACCATGTATATGCCACATATTCACATTATAAGACTTATATACTACATATTCCCCTTTTAAGGTCACCACACATACAATGTTGGCTTGCTCCTCTATCATTGAATAGTAATAATAAATTCAAAACATCCACTTAAATTTTACTTAATTTCATTACTTTTTTGTCCTATTATATGATAACTTCATTTAGGATAATAATGACAAACTTGAATTTATTCTAAAATTGCATAAAAATATCCATATTCATGAATTAATCTTTGCATCTTCTAAAATACAAACAAAATAAAAATAAAATAAAAGAAAAACATAACGTAATCTTATGGAATCATAAAAAATATTGACTTTAGAAGAATTTCTTAAAAAAACAATGCCATCAAACGTCCATTTTATTAAAAAAAAAAAAAAAAGATTTAAAACATTAGTGGTAATCTTATGGAATCACCACTGCTATGAATATATCTATGATACATTTTTTATATTTTATTATTATCTTTTTTTTTTTAAATATTCACTAGGCTGTGAATTTAGCTCGAAAATCATTAATATTGAGACCAGATTGAAATGTAAGAGCCGAGCTAGAGTTAAAATTTTGGATCGAATTTTTTTTAAGCCGATTTTTAGTTGATCCTAACTCGTCTCGAAACCAGATCGCTAACATGTTAGTGTTTTGAAGATAGCGAGTTCAGCTGGAATATTGTTAATTACTTGGAAATTGATTGGAATTTCAGATCTAATTGACATAAGATCAAAATAGACTAGTTAAGTTATGAGCTAAAATTTTGAATTGATTTTTTTTCGAATTGATTTCCAGTCGATCTTACTGGCTAGAAATCGGATCTTTAATAGCCCTAATATTGGAACAAATATTACGTCCGGAGTCCAACGAAATCACGTCACGTGGAGGTGACAAAAAAAAAAATCGTTTTAGCACAGAAATATTCCCCTCGAGTTATTCCACATTATTCGGGTGTTATTGTTGTGGTATTCATGTACTATTGTGTTCTATGAATATTTTTGGTGTTATAATAACACAATAACAAATCAATATCATCACAATAACACCTGAATAATGCAAAATAACACGGGAACGGGAAGAATATTCCCCTGTGTTACCGGGCCGGATCACTAGAAAACGAGTTTTTTTTCTCCCTCAGCTTCACATGAAAGTGATTTATTAAACTCCGGATGTAGAGATACGTCTGTGGAGTCCGGAATAATAATTTTTGCTAATATTGGGCAAAACACATAATTTTATTGAAAAAAAAAAGGTTTCAAAGACAACAAAAAATGGACGGAGAATGAACGAACACGCCGCGCACGACTCATCCTCCTAAACTCACCCAAAAAAACAAATAAAAAATACATTTTAATTTTCAATTCCCCAAAAATCAAAAAAAAATAAAATAAAAACCCCATCCACAAAGTAGCGTCGGCGCCACACTGACGGCCACAGGGCCCGACGAGCAGACGACTACCGGTCGTCGTCGTGCGTCGTCACCGCGTCCGAGAGGACGGCGCGATTAGGTGGTAGAAAGTAGCGGGGGGCAACAGGAAG
>NW_018164536.1:6170837-6179660 GCF_001263595.1 Phalaenopsis equestris
GGGGGCCCGCAAGCCACTAAAAAAGTGGGGCCCACGCGGGGAAGCGCCGACTGCGTTCATTTTCGGAGGCGGCTTCAATGGGCGGCGTTGATGTGGACACGTAGGACGAGTTCGGTCGGCGTCGGCCGTTTAGCGGCTTTCAAGTAGATGACGACGCAGCACTTGGCTTTCATAGATGTTTTTCGTTTAAATAATATTAAAATAATTTGTATAAATATACGCGTCGAGTCACATTGGGGCCACGTGGAGGCCGACGATTTGTTGGGAGGTGTGTGTTTTTACTGGGGATGTTGCAGGGATGAATGGCGTTTTGTTTGATTAAAAATTTTAAAATGGAATTGAATCAAATAATTTCGGTTAATTTGGCAGGAGTTTTTTAAAAAATATATTTTGATTTTTGGTTTTTAAAATCTTAATATTCAGTTATTTTAGTTATCAGTTTGATTTTAATTTTAATTTTTAATAAAAAATAATAAAATTTAAATTTAAATTAAATGGAAAATTCATAAAATTAAACTAATAATAGACATATATGTTGGATTCCAGATTGTCTTTTGTGAACATGCCTTAAGAGTTAGAATTGAGTGAAGGAAAACGTAAAGTGAACCAAGTTACTGTAGAAAGAACCGGCGGAGTCCAAATGACATTCTCTCTTTGGTCGTCTTTTTATTTCTTATTTTGTAAGAACATATTTTGTACGATTACAGAAAGGAGGGAACAGTTGTGGAAACTATTCTTAATGCAATTGATGCTTTGATTAATTGTATGGATTTCATTTCAAATATGTATTACAATTTGAATTTTGATTTAAAGATAATTGGTTGATTGATTAGCTAGAATGTGATCGACTGAGATGATCAATTGGGTGGTGATCATGCCTTGTGTTTGGTCGATCGAGGTGTTCGGTCGAACGACAGTGTCCTTTGCCAAAAAAAAAAAAGGTCGGGCGTTCAATCGCGATTAGGGTTTTTCTATCTGCGCTTTGGTCGGTCGGGTAGTCGACATATAAGTCAATTTGTTCTTATTAGGTGAACCGTGGCTCACTTATAGTTTTGGCTCAAGTTTTACGGGGCTTACGTTTCGTCAACATGATCGATTCGTCGTCTCAGCAGGATACCTCTATTCGCAAGGTCTTATGCGGATCTTATCGTTGCATGTGTGAGGTATTCAATGAGACTTGCTAATATGATGAGTATTGTCTCGCCCTTGGCAGATCTTATCGCTACCAGGCGAGTGAACATCTCTAGAGCTTCAACCTATCATTGGTTTAGAGGCTTGGCTTCACCGGCTTGGCGGTGACTTGTCGGGTTATTGTTTACCCTTGGGGGAAGCCTTTTATTTTTTGTCGTTCGTTCTCCTTGAGATTCGTGCTTACAGCTCTAGTGTATACATATTAGTTCCCCAAATTTTCCTACTCCTTGGTGGCGACAACTGCGATAAGGATAGAGAAATCATTATCTTAATCGTGTCACAGAAGTTATCCCTTTATTTCCATGTCTGACTTGTCTTATAAATAAGGCCATAAGTTGATTTGTTCATCTTTTGCCAACATTTCCTGGGTTGTTGAGTAGACGTTATGTCGGGTGGCACAAGCAACAAGACGGTTAACCCAAGCCTACTGGCCTTGGAAAGGTATCCACTTGCTTCGACACATGCCCCAAAAAAAGAAAAAGCTTGTTAGGAAAGAAAAAGGACAAGAGACGGCCAGTCCTGAGTTGGATAACTAAGTTGCTTCTTCCAATAGACCTGAAAGACTGTCTCCATGGAGGCTCCAGAAAGTCGCGTGATCTGGTCTAAGCGAGGTCAGGTTTGTAGTTAACCCCATCGAACCCGTCCGGGGAAAAGTGTGCCAATGATTGTTGTAGCCTTGAGGGCAGAGGTTACGATTGACCTTTGTTGTTGTCTCAGGGAAAAGGGAGGAGGCACCATAGTGGGAGAGGAAGTTCGTCCCTTGACTGGATTCAAGCTTGAGTGCTCATGGGTATGCAAGAAATTTATTTGGACTTTGGCTAGCACAGTAACTTAACCTTCCTTTTAAATACAGATGTGTCACTTAGGATGAAGGATGTTGAGGGTGGCGGCTGCTAAGAGATGTTGTCAACTCAGGTTCTATCACTACTCCAAAGTATTCTTTGGTTATCTTTGACACCATGTGGGCGTCCGACTCCTTTATTTGATGAACCAGAACATAAAGAGTCTTCAAGAGCACTATGTATCGATTGCACATATCACTTTCCATAAAATGTCCGTCGCAAGGCGCTTGGTGGACGATGTTGGCCCTGATTTGGTGTTCTATCGAGATCAATTTAGGTATGGTCTCAAGTTGCTCCTATGGTCGGAGCTGAGGAGTACGTTTACTAAAGCACCAAAATGTTAAAAAAAATTATATGATAGACACAGTTAACTATCAGATTGAGTGTTTTGAAATTTGTGGTATTTATTTAAGATACCACTCAAAATTTATAAATACACCCCACTCTCCACAAATAGGGGAGAAACTTAGACTTAAAGAAGAAGAATCAAAGGACTTTCTAAGCTTTGAGGATTTCTGAGCTCCATCTGTTCACCATCATCAAACTACCACTGCATGTCTCATATAGCCATTAAAACTATTACACCACTATCATCATTAAACCATTGTCACATTTGAAAGTCTTTCATTTTCACCATCTCTTGATCTCCATCACTACTAGATCATCATCGTTGGATCAATGATGCCACCATTTTCGACGTGCTACTGCCACCACCAAACTATCATTGCCACCAACATCATTGGATCACCGATGTCACTAGATCACTTTTTCTTCACTGCCATTGCTAGTCCTTTATTTTTTTTATTTCTATTTTCAAATTGGATCAACCTCTCCATCAACAACTACCACGTATGGACCTTCATTGTTGATAAGTCATGTTCTTATTGCTACCACTAGATCACCAAAATCAATATCAATTCTACAATATTTTTTATCGCACTTAAACAAAGTGATCCTCGAAATACTGTGAAGCATGAGATATTACACAGGCATACATGTCTATCAAGTAGTATACAAATTTTGAGTCTATATATCAATCCCACGATAAATGAGTTAATTTAAAAATAATCCAAATACTACTTTACTAATTCTGAGTTCGGTTCAAAATGTTTCAATGTTTTTTTATGCGTTCTTTAAAATTCATAAGTTAAAAAAACTACACTTAATGATTTTTGAATTTTTACTCTAGATAGAAAGCCTTTCTTGAATTGGATCACGAGAAATTTTAATTATTTTCTAGAAGTTCTATTCTAATGTAGTTGAAAATCATGGAAAAATACTCCCTACTCAATTTTGATGCATAAGAAACGTTAGAGTCTTATATTTTGGTCAAGTCTCCATAACCCTACAATGTCTCTCTGGATTCGTCATTCTTCTGTGTAATTGTAATCTTCTAATGGCAATATTCATATTCCAACAAGAAACTGTGTGTTAATGTAATGGTTCTTCTAGCCTATGGTCAGCAGTCCTAGATTACAATCCATTTTAACATTCTAATGACCAATTTGAAAGTAGATTAAGCATTGAAAGGTAACGCATCAACTTCTCTTTCAAAATTTTTAAGGAATTCATTTGAAAATAAATAACATTTTACAATGCTAATCTATTGGGAAAAAAAAATTAGTTCTTATACATTGATACAAGAAAAAAAAAAACTAAATTTCCTCCAAAGTGAAATCAAAATTTATAATGATAAAACAAAAATCACACATGGTTTGAATATTTTCTCGCTCTCGGCTGATCCTACCTTTTGCAATGTAAGACTTTATTTAATTATTTTCGTAAACTAACACACATATATTTCCCTCAGCACTATCTTTGAATCTTTGAGTCCCTCCCCATTCCCATGCTCCTTCCTAAATGAAGATCAGGTAATTTTAACACTTCAGATTACTCAAACTGCCAAAAAATTGTCTTAAGTCGGTGGGGAGCATAACGACACTGATAAGGTGGCGCTTAGGCACTTGATGAAATCAAAACAGTGTTGGATAGAGCTTTTGGTTTTGTGGCTTTGGATTGTCGAATTAGGGCTTCAAGTGTTGTGGCGTGGTGTATGGTGGTGTTGAGGTGCTTAAGGTAGGTGTGGAAACACTAAGGACATGACACTTGGATATTGTCTACTCTATTTTTTCACAAGAAGGAGATCATTGTTAAGTGTCATATTGGGGAGCTTAAATATGGCTTAGTCTAATTGATGCTCTCAAGTCCTCAAGTCCTTGTTTAGACCTGTATCCTGCAAAAAAATATTATATATACTCCACAAAAGTATGAAAATGATACATAAAATGAATTAATATACATATGCACATACCACACATTTTTACACATCAGAAAGTCAACTCAACAACTCGCATTCTTGTTTCGTGCTCGAAACATGCAATAAAAATAAATGGTTGTTCTTTCTTAAAATAAAAAAAATATATAAAAAAAATAAGAAAAAATGTAGCTTTTTCTTAGTTTTATGAAATCATCGATGGAACTTTTTCAAAGTGAACAATTCATCTAAAAGTATATTGTTTATGATAATAAGTTCCCAAGATCTAATCATAGTCTTTAGTTTTGCCACTCTTCTCCTCATGCTAAATACTAGGTATTACACCTAAACTAAATTTCATAGATTTGAGACCCTTATCACAACTTTTGGTCTTCTCCATAGCTAGAGATGCTTGTGGCATGAATTGAAAATATCTTCTTGTTCATAGATTTTAATGGGTATATATTTTTTTTCTTAAAATTGCGAGTAATCATGATTTTAATGGGTATATTTGCTTGCAATCATGAGTTTAATGGGTATATTTTTTCTCATATTTGAAATGATCTTCTTGTTCATAGATTTTAATCGACATAGATTTTAAAATAGGTTTTCATGTTTTCTAAATAGTAATTTATTCATTTTTAAGAAGTAAAGTTGGGATTTCTTACTTACTAAAGGTAACTTTATTATAAACAAAAAGGTAACCCTATTAAGATATTTTGTTAAGCTCGCAAATTTCTTTTATACACTTCAAATATATATGGTTTATTTAAGGTGGCTAATAAAATTGTATTTTCTTTGAATGCAAATAGTTTCAGAGTTTTTAAATTATACATTAATTGTTTTAGGGTGCTTATTCTAATTTTTCTTTCAACCTTCTTACAAGAATATATTTTCTTAGATGATAATGTTAAATAAAATTCAATTTATCATTTTAGATTAGAAACTCTCAACCATTAAAATTTATTCAACATTTTCACATGACGACATAACTTAATTACATACCCAAATAATCTCAAATATATGTCACAAGGTAAGCCCCATAGTAGAGCTCTAACATCTAGATATGGTATAATTCTTCGAGTAATGATAGACATGTTGGCTAAAAACTCACTTAATTTTTATGGGATATGTTGTTTATATTATTAATATTGTTATGGCCGATATTCTACCTACTTTCTACCATATATTCTACCTCCTACCCCATTACTAGCCTATCACACTTCCACTCCAACTTAGACTTATTATTATTATTATTATTATTATTATTATTATTATTATTATTATTATTATTATTATTATTATTATTATTATTATTATTATTATTATTATTATTATTATTATTATTATTATTATTATTATTATATATATATATATATGGCCCTTGCATACAAGCCAATCAATCCCACCTCCCCAACATTCTTGTCAAAATTTAATAGCCCAACCACTCAACTTCCACAAAAATTTAGCCATGTAATTTCCCAAAATCCCCATTCCTATCCTCCACCAATTGTAACTGATTCATATAAAAATTATATAACTTATGTGCATGTATCTAATTGATTGAAAGTCCTAACCTTTTCTTATTAAAGAAATCAATTATTTTACTATGCAAAAATTTTAATAAAAAAGGTACTCAATATTTTCCCTCTATTCCATTCTAACAATCATTGAACCCTCTTAACTAACTCCACATTTTTTTAATCAAATGCACAAAAATAAAAAAATAAAAAAAATAAAAAAAAACATAAAAAACAAAAAAAAATCTCACAGCTTTTGTCCTAAAAAGGGAAGAAACTAAAGCATTCAAAGGAAATACCATCATCATCGTAAGGAACAACTCACCTTGACACTTCACTGGAGTTGCCATCAATTAGATCACATGTTTCAATGCCAAAAAATTATAAAAATAAAAATAAAACTCAACATGACTTCTTAAAGATAATTTGTATCTTAAGATCTATGTATATATATGAATAGATGCATATAAAGCTACTCCACCATCTAGGTATGTCATCAACTTAATTACCCTTTTTTTGCAAACTGGTGGGTAAAGATCGACCATAGTAGGGATGTAAATGTGTGGAGTCGTGGTCGAAACATGCATATCAGAAGCTCAACTTGTCTATCAAAATTCAAACTCGAGCTTGAGTTGGGCTTGAAGGGTGAGCTCAAGCTCAGCTCGCAATGATGATAGCAAGCTCACGACTCTTCTTGCGAGTTCAAGCAAAAAAAATTTAAATTATCATAAGAGCTCACCCAAGAAAACATTGACAGTCGGGGAAGAGGAAAATGAGCCAAGGAAGCTTGCCAAAGAATGATCAGTGTGGCCATCAATCGGCTAGTCAAGCTAGCTTAGTACACCTGAATTGATGTCAGTTGATTAGTGATAGATGAACAAGGATTTTCTAAGGGAAATGCATTCTAGGGCTATCAGCGTACCTTAGCATGTCCGAACTAGCATAGGATCTTGAATCTCTCTCAGGGCTCGACCTCAAAGATTTTCTAAGAGAAAAGGTTCTCGGGCTATCAGGGTACCTCGATACAAACGCTCAGAGTGGACCGAGAGTTGTGCAGGTATGGTCTGTTGGCTCTTTCTGACCGTTGGGAGCTGGCCAACCATTTTTTGGTACTACTCCTAGCCAAATCCTATAGGAAGATGACAAAAATATGTTTTTTAGGCTCCAAATCTATTGTTGCAAGAACTCTCTAGCATGATCCTTGTTACGAGTGTCTCTTAGATTTAATTCTCTTCATTGGTGTCATTTTCCTTATTGTTGGTAGCATGCTCCACACTCATCACACGTTTCATGATGTTGAATCCAGATCTACCCTGAGAGGCATGGCCACGGATCGAAGTGGTATGAACCATAGAGGATAGAAAGAGTGAGAGAGGACAAAGAGGAAGAAAGAAAGAAAGAGCACTCATAGACTTGCCCCGTAGGGATGAACGGGGTATTCCTAGGCTCTATGACCCTTTTTTATATATTTAAAATGGGTGTTACAGGAGGGAATGAGAAAAAGAAGTACAACCCTGAAGGTAAAACGACCCTAATATAGGCTATGGTCCTCCTATATATGGAAGATATGGGGTAAATGTGGAAAATTATATATTTTCCCCTGTTTTAATAAGGAATATACATGTATTATTGTCTTTGTGCATGGTTGTGACTTTTTTTTTATCTATAACTGATATTGGCACCATTTTGTGCAGATGTAGGACTACCTTCACTCTGAGAAGTCGGTCGGCATTTTATTTGGACGTCAGACGACCTTCTCTTACGGATTTCAGCCAGCTTTGAGTAATGTAGCCTATTGGCCATAGGGAGGCTAGTCGGCTTGCATGATTATCATTCCTTAGTGATTTCTAGAGATCTTGAGGGGGTGACTGTTGAGAGAGCTTTGCATTGATAATCATGAGCTTGTTTTGAGGTTAGACATTGGACCGGTTGTTGTCGTAGATGTTTGTCTATTATTTATATTTATTGGCATTTGTTTTTTATGTAACACATGTGGAACATCTTTTTTGAGTAATAAAGGACCGTATTGGGATCATATGTGGCCTAACATGACTCAAGAAGCCCTTATGGATCTTAAACAAATGCTTCAGGCACTATAATTAGGGTTTGCACCATTGTCGTCGTGCTCCGAACGTTTATTGGATAGCAGGCATTGCTTTCAATATCTTCTACGTTGACATTCATTTCTATATCATGAGGCTATATCTTGCTGATATTGATGTTCTCTTGATGTAAATCATCGATGAAGTTACGTCGCATCGTGTTTGTACGTTAAGCCCGAGGTTCAGGCAACAAAATTCACGTCAGCATTATTTTAATCAGTGACACATATATTAAGAATCTTCTCTAGCTCTAAGAATCCATTTATGACCTCTACGGATGTCTGAGGATCATGTCTTGCTCATATTCAGTCCTTATGTGATTAGGTGCTTTGTGTTGTCCCTTAAAAATTGAAAGAGTAAAGCCTGTCCCTTTTCTTCCTAACACAAAATCTGAAAGTTATGTTTGTACTATCCCCATAGTTTTCCTCAATGATTTCATTTTAATGGTTGTTTGAAATCCACAAGCCGAGAAGAAGAAGAAGAAGACATACCTTCAGTTGTCATCTTCTCGGTCACGAAGAATCTCCCATGCGAGGGTTTCTCCATTTAATTTCATGCAAATAGAGGTGGGCATCATATTGCTTCACACAATATGACGTTGACACCTCTCTATTACTTGCTCAACCTAGGCTTCCTGTAAGTTAACTAGGACAAGAATGATATGTCATTAGAGATAACTGCGTTTCGTATTGCATCTATTTGAATTTTTATTATGTGCACTGCCTGAATTTTAAAAATGTGCATTAAAAAAATATACATTTTTGGATGTGTTGTCAATTGACCACCTCCTTGAATCAATTGTTACTTTCCTTCCATTGACTTAATCGATTGACAACCTCCGGCCCGATCGTTCTAATCAACCACTTTTGATTAATATGACCAATCAACCCCCATATACTCACTCGGATCGACAC
>NW_018164536.1:6179680-6187134 GCF_001263595.1 Phalaenopsis equestris
CCCCCCTCCAATCTCGTTTGATCAAACCCTTTTGTTGGCTCAATCGATTGGCCACTACTGGCTCAATCGGCTAAGTGAATCATTTTTCATTGATTAGCTGTTACATCCCGATCATCCGTTTCTTATCGATCGTTCATGTTGGTTTGATCGACCACTTTTGCCAGCTCAACAGATTGGTCGCCACCAGCCTGATCAGCTGCCACCTGCTCTATCAGTTCTACCAGCCATGCTCAATCAATCGACTAACCCAGCTTGAACAACTATTCCTCGTCGATCGACAGCCCACACCAGTTCAATCGACCACTTCTGTCAGCTCAACTAATCGGCTGCCAACGACTCAAACGGCTCGATGGACCATACTTCATCAATTGGGACAGTATCAACCACACTAAGGAGATCGATTGTTCCTCATCAATCACAACCACACTGGTTTGATCGACCACTTCTGTCGGCTTGATTGATTGACTGCCACTAGATGATCAGCTCAACCGAATATGCTCCGTCCATCGGTTGTCTCAGCCTGATCGACTATTCCTCATCGATTGACTGTCCACGTGGGTTTGATTTGCAACTTTTTGTCAACTTAACTGATCGACCTTCATCAGCTCAATTGGCTCAACCGACCATTCTCCATTGATCGGCCTCCCCGGACTGATCGATCGTTTCCTGTTCAATAAACTACTTCTTTGGTTCGACCGATCGTCTACCATCTGCCCTACCAGCTAGACTGGACATACTCTTCCTATCGATTGGCTTGGCCTGATTGATTATTCCTTGTAGATTGACTTCCCACATCAGTTCGAGCATCTACTTCTGTCAGTTCGATCGATCGGCCACCGCTTGCTCGATCAGCTCAATCGACCATTCTTTGTCGATCGACCGCCCTGACTAGAACGACCATTCCTTATCGATCGATCACCACCAGTCCTATTGTATCAATGGGACATCCTTTGTTGATTAGCCACAAACTATGACCCAATCGACCCTTTCAGTCAATTCGACTGATTGGTCACCACCGGCTCGATCAATTGGTTGATCATTTCCATTTGGTATGTTGTATATAATGCATGCTATACACGTCGCCTGCATTAGCATGCCCACACTTGCACATTGTCATGCACATGAAAGCATAAACCCTCATATGCTTGTGATGAATATTTGTGCCTCTACCTGGCACATTATTCTGCATTTGCATCATGGTGTCCTTATGTCACTTTGCACCACATCACAGGTGGTTTGCACTTGCACTTTCCACTTTGCATGCTTGGTTGCATAGCATCCTATAAATTCGTAACTAACATATTTGAAGCTCTCTGCATTTGGTCTTGTGCTTGACACACCTATCTCAGACAATCACACATCATGTGAGTAGATGGCTAACCATTAAGTCCATTCACTGTGTAGTTCTATTCCACAAGAATTACATTATCATCACTTCCCTATGGCATTATTCCAGACTATCGTAGGTATCCTCACTCCGGACTACACGTGTCCTCTTTGGGTTTGGCTTGCACATCAAGCCTGCCCGACGTGTGTTTCTCTCTAGCAAGAAATACAACACCTCACTCTCATTGTGCGACTAGCATGTGCACCATCTCTTTTCCTATGGCATCATTTACATACCATGGAAACGCCACACCGCATCACTTGGTATGGATCATGCCTCAAAGGCCTCAAAGTCCTTCAAGTATGTGATGTGTGTCCATGCGGACACATGGCTACTATCTAGTATGGATCATGCTTCAAAATTCTCTAATTCCATTTGGTGTGCAAGTCATGTCACCCATGGCTTCACTTCGGTATCTCATGTGTGTGTCATATATCTTGAGTTTCGCATTTACATTTTTGCACTAGCGATGCATTCATCATGGGTGTATGCTATCTTCTACTTATGATGAATGTTTATTATTCCGTGATCGCTTTTACTCCGATGGAGTCGTCACGATTCACTGAACAACTTTGCATTTGCATGTGCATCCCCAACTAATTCGATGACGAATCTTGCTCGTTAGCTGAGTGACCCTTTCATTGCTCATAACATGTTTGCAAGATGCCTCGCTGGGCAATACTAGCTACCGCACTGTGACTGACACACATATGTTGTGCTAATGTTCCAAGGGGTCTAATAGGTGCAACTTACGCTTTTTTCTTTCTTAGGCCCTATTTTAAGGATATAAAAATTTAAATTTTTTATTACATATGGACCATGTTTTAAAAACTTACTTTGAAATTAATTTTTTTTTATCTTACATATGCTCCATGTTTTAAATGTAAAAAATTAAATTTAAAACTTACATCAAAATTATGCATATCTAGCTTAGACCATACATGAGGTCAATTTTTTGAAAGCTTTATCAACACCCACATTTAGTGGCACCTTTTAGTATCCTTTGTTCCTTAGAATGGAGGCGAAGAGGGTAACCACGTCAAAACATAGGCCAACCTACTGACTTTCGCCCTGCACTCAATTAGATACTTTCTCTGCTAGTTTAATTGCCTGGTCAAGCATCAATTTTGTGTTGTTTTGTGTTTCTACTGGGTGTAAGGCGTGTGCACTAGTATATTAGGGGTGGTATTTTTGCCGCTAGCCACGTCCAACAGGAAGGAAGTATAATGATTTATCTAATCATAATATCTACAAGTGTTGCTTAGCTCTCCTCCCACTGGGCATGGCTCACAACATTGCATATAGGCAGCTTTATACTTACCTAATTTTCATGTAATTTGAGTTTTTTTTTTACTTTCCTTTCGTACTTTTTAGAGCCTTTATGAGAGTTTTGTATTATAAATAAGATACAGACACGAGTTCTGAGATGCCAAGCGAGCGGAACCATATTACAGAAACTAGGAGCTACTTGCTCATGCCTCGTATAGAATTAGGACAAGGTGTGAATTTATGCAGAGTCTGACCACCTTTTTCTATTTCTGGGATATGTTGTCTACCCAGCAGCACACAACCTTTCTTATTCTTTTGATTTGGCTTGCCTTACTTTTTTTTCTTGCAAGTGATTGTCAGTTATGTCATTTTTACTTTTAATTTGTCTGGAATCATATGTTATTATTTAAGCTCTCTGAGGACCTAAAACTTATAAAAACCTTTTCAAAAGTCCTAATAAACGATTAATACTAATCACAATTTAGGATTAAAAGATTCAAGATTTTTCAAAATCTGTCTTGCATGGCTTTCGGGCTTTTTAAATGGGATGCATTGCATGACTATCACCCAAGTCATATTTAATAAGGCTTCCACACTTAGGACTCATTAGACAACTGCATTATACTTGCATTTCCCGAGGAGAAGTCCCCGTGGTTCTCTAACCAAATTGACCCCTCATAGATATCTACCTAGGTGGTCGTCTAATACGCTTAGGGTGTTGGTGGTTTCTTTGACCCAAACAGAGAGCAAGTCTTGTAGCCGAACTTCTCTTCTATTTTCAATCCAGTGACTTCCTCGCCACTTTGGCAGGTATAAGTCCCACATATGCTCTTTCTAACTACGTAGGCTCATAATATTAAAGTTTTCTTCTCTTGACCTTATGGCTACTAAGGTCCCTTGGGACGACAAAATTCACGGATCGCTACAAGGGGTCTCCGGTTGTGTTGGGTATATTACCTTCACGATCGGGTACACTTGGGGTCTTAATAGCTTGGGATGACAGATTTGTTGTACCCTGACCTGACTCTACGCGATTAAGATTACTCCACCTTCATTTGTTATACCTTTTTTGAGGTATGCCACTCCCTTTGATTTTCGTTGATGTCGTTTCGTAGGACCCTAATAGGGATAGGCCGCCACCCATTTGAGATATGGTGATTTACCCTTTACCCTTATGAATTGGTTAGGCTTTGAAAGCATAGTGTGGACCCTACAAAATGGCATGTTTATTCATATCCTCATGTGCCAATAAATCGTTACCCATTTGATATGTGAGAGATCCACTCTTTGCCTTATGGCTTAACTAGGTCTTTGAAAGCCATGGGATGTTTCCGTGAGGTAACCCTCTTTTATGAGACCCTGTTCTATTCGTCATCTAAATATAAGCAGGACTTCTTTAATCGAGAGTATTTTTGGGCACTCCTCAAATTGTAATTAACCAAGGGGATACGTTCTTTTTTAGAGTTGCATTCGACCACAGAACAAAATGTTCTTTTGGTTCTCTGATTACTTGGGTAGTTTATGTGGGTATTTTTCGTAGATATATGGTTCAATGTGCCTCGATATGATCTTGCTCAGAGATACACCCTTAACCTATAGCATGAGGTTTACCTCGCATAAGCTCTTCCTTCCGATTCTTTTCAAATTTGTTTGCATAGTCTCCATCTTAATTCCTTCTTTTCCCATACCTCCTCTACTCCGAGTCATTCATGCGATTCAAGTAAGAGGACCCTTTGGAAAAGAGAATCCTAATGCGACGAGTAGACATGCTAGCGACTCCGACTTACAGAAAAAACCAAAACAACCAGCATGGTCCTTTAGTTGTCGGACCGTCCTTGCATGATCGTCAACCTTTCAGTCGACTGTCTATCAGTTTGTTGGCGGTCTTCCGCAAGTCGATTTCATGAGCACTTGCAGCTTTTCTTTTAGAGGAATGATTCTCGTTTCATCTCTTTTAATTTAGACTATTATATTATTTATATTCTTGCATATCATTTTTTGGGCATACAACAATAGACTTCACTATAATTTAATTTATTTTAAATGACCATAGTGCTTGAGCAATCAATTGCTACTTCAAAATAGATTATAATTAATGTTTACTTAAAATTATGGTCATCTGTTTTTTTTTTTTCATTCTCCCTCAAATCACAGAAACATTGTTTGTCGGCACCGTTTCTACAGGCTGGCTCATAAATTTACATTACTAGCACACACTTTTTATGTATTTACACGTACACGTAATTCGGTGCTAAAATAACAATAATAATAGTTTTATGTTATTTCAAAGATTTTAAATGTTATTTGTACAAATATAAAAAAATAAATATGTAAATGTACCTTTTTGTTATTATTATAAGGCTTAATAACAAAATTAGTTATGTTAATAGACCCATTAATTTATCTATCCACGCACGCAGGCACCGCCACAGCGGGTGCCGCCGTGGGTGCAATTGACCGTAACGGCACGGAATCCAACGCATGAGGCGGCTACGTGAAGTCAGTCAAAACGCTGATTGACTGCGCCGAATATTTCCATTTCTCCGCTTCTCCGCTCCCTCTACGCCCACATCCAGCCGTCCATCAGCTTCCATCTTTTCCCTATAAATACGTAACTCGCCCCGCTTTCTTCTTCAGCCGCATCTGGCCTTCAGAGAACAGAGGAGGAGTGCGATGGCCCCCAAAGGGAAGACAAACACCACCGGCGGCGGCGGCGGGATCGCCGGAGTAGATGTCGTAGCGAAGGCGATCCACTATCGAGGTGTGAGGAAGAGGCCGTGGGGGAGATACGCGGCGGAGATTAGGGATCCGGGGAAAAAGAGCAGGGTCTGGCTGGGTACGTTCGATACTGCGGAAGAGGCCGCTAGGGCTTATGATTCGGCCGCCAGGGAGTTCAGGGGATCAAAGGCGAAGACCAATTTCTCCTATCCAGAGCCTTATTCGAGTCCCAGCAGCCAGAGCAGCACCGTTGAATCTTCGAGCAGGGAAGCCCCATCTACCCTACCGCCTCTAGCGACCACGTTTCCTCTTCCAGAACTTGATCCGATCAACCGCAGCGGTCCGCGATTCCCCTTCCAGCGATTCCCTGCAAATGCTACCGCTCCATCGTATCCGATCTTTTACTTCGATCCGTTTGCTGGATCGGATACGGTGCCTAATCTTGCTCCCACTGTGGCGATCGCCGGAGGGAAGAATCGTAATCTAATGCTGCTCGAATCGCCGTTGATGATTCCAGATTCCCACGCGCCAGCTCACTCCGGCGTGCAGAGCGATTCGGATTCCTCCTCTGTCGTCGATGCTCATCCTTCGCCCCCGCCGAAGAGGCTCGGTGGCGGATTCGATCTTGATCTAAACCTTCCTCCTCCGGCTGAAATTGCATGATCTTCTCCCTCTAAACTCTGATCAATTATTTTTGTCGCCTATATAATTGAAGGAACAAAATTAGTAACGTTTTTTGTTGATTTGACTCGATTTCCTTGCAATCGCCGGGATTAGCGAAGTTATTGTAGATAGTTTTAACTCCTCTCTCTTTTTTGCTGAGGGTTTGAGGATCTGTTCCCGTAGATCCCAACCTGTGTTTTGTAATCCTTTTCATTAATTGCAGATGTTATGATTTCATTAATTTCGTTTTCTTTACTTCGTTAATTTAAGATTATGTTGAATCGAGGGACGCAGATCAGGGTTTGTTGGGTTTTGGTGGAGGGGAATGGCATCAATATCATTGTATGCGTGTCGACGACTTCTGCAAACAGATCCGCTGAGCAGACGCCAGCACGTGGATGAGGCTTTGGCCGCCGCCCCGTCGGCTCCTGCTTTTTATATCAAATAACTATCAAATATTTAAAAGGAAATATAAAATATTATAACGACCACGCTTCTAAAAGTAGAGAGCATATTACATCAGGACTCCGGATTTTAAAGTACGTTCGAATTCTAATAATAATTTTCCTAAAAGTAAGATTTACATAAAAACACTCAATTATCTATTTATTTACTTATCTAGCATCTATATTTCTTGAGTGTAAACGGTCTCGTTATAAAAATATTACTGTTCAGCTCGTTTATATTTTAAATAAAAAAAATATATATATATGTTCATATTCGACTTATTTGTTTAACAAGAAAAACACAAGTTGTTCGTGATCAGAGTCATTTTCACAATTATAATCACATAAGAGTTGGAGTGAGATTTAAATTTTATTATTTATATTAAAATATAATTTAATATGTTTTTACTTTATTTTTTAATTTATAATTTTAATTGATTATAAATCTTTACAATCTTATAGTCAATTCAGTTCTTTTAAAATTATACTCATCAATTATATATATATAATTGAATTATTTCGAGTGAAAATGATGTTCGCGTTCAAATGAATCGAACACGAACTTCTTAATAAGTCGAACATAAATTGTTCACGAGCGACGAGTCATTTTCACAGCTCTACCCATATTACAATTTTTACATATATTAGCCACTTTAACTAAAATTTAAAATTTAGCTGTCACGTATGTAAATACATATTTTGTGGTATTTATGACAAAATGTTTTCACAAGTATTACTTTAATGTTTAGTCCGGCGGCGGGATTCAATTCCTAGAATGTCAGTAATTAATTTTAAACATTTTATGAGCTAATTAATGACATAATTTTAGAAGCATAAATCACTTTTTAGAGTTAATTAATGGCATAATTTTAGAAGCATAAATTCTCCAAATTAATATTAAGAGGAATTTTATATAAGAACTTGTCTGTATATTCAAAAAAAAAAAACAGTAATGTGTATATATATATATA
>NW_018164536.1:6187146-6198581 GCF_001263595.1 Phalaenopsis equestris
TATATATATATATTGAAATAAAAGGATTATGAGAATTTCTTTATCAGGAATCAGAACTTTAAGAGAAGGCCAAAAAAAAAAAATCAATTAAAATAAATTAACATCAAAGTTTTTTATTTCTAGAAGAAAAACTAAATAATTAAAATAATACTATTTTTTTAAAAAACTATTAGAGTCTGTTTGGGGCAGCTTGTGTGTTTCAGGATAAACAGCTTATTCTGAAACGCGGCCCGCGGGTCAATTGCGGGGGTCGACCTGCGGCCTACGTTTAGTGTAAAAAACCAAACTAGACAGGATATGTGTCAATTAAAACGATTAGGTAGCGCAACCGCATTTAGAAGCTGTCCCAAACGGGCCCTAAGTTTTATTAGTTAAGCATACGACTTCATTTATAATAATCTATAGAGATCATTTGTAATCATAAACTCCATCAGATCCACTTCTTTGAATTACTGAATTTTCTTCATTAATGATTTTTTCTAAAGTACCATAAGTGTCATCACAGAATTATATAAGTTAGGAACTTTAAAAAATCATTAAAAAATTGAGTAATTTTTCTTAAAGATCAAGTTGGATTAGAAGAATTTAGCGTACACTGTGATGAATAGTGATGATCACAATACATTGAACCCAATCAAGCAACCATGGGCAGGATATGTGTTGAAGAATCATTGTGTGCGACTCCGAAGAGCTTTCAATCGACATGGTGCGAAATGATCCATTTAATTGAATTGAAAGGACCAACCAAGTAGACTCATGAACAGCTCCCTGAACTTAGGAGTGTGCAAAATAGAGATTTGACGGGTGGTAATTCGGCCATAGTAACGTTTATCTTATTAGTTATGGTGGCCAACCAAAAGTAGAGAATTTCAAGTGCATTATCAATATTTCACAACTACCTATTATAAATATAAGAAAAATAACGAGTGAAAGGGAACCGGAGAAACACAGATATATATTGCATATAGCATCAAACTAGTTGGCACATAACGTTTAGAATGTATGGACTGGCGTTGTGATGTGAGCCACATAAGTAGGAGTAGCTCGATATGCACGACTCGTCCTTCTATGGGGAGGTCATAAATTAGATGCCTCAACGATCGTGGAGTTACCGAGGGTCATCTGTACAGGGTGCTCAAAGGGACTGAATGTTATGACACCATTTGGAGTATAGAAAACACACACCCCAGACAGTGGTGATCTCGACTACTTTCTCCTTTTCATGTTAGCCAAGTATAAAGAGACAAATATCAATTGTTAGGTATGGCTCATATACCATAAATGAGACAGATACTAGAGCAGAGCGAAGCTCATGAGTGTTCCAATCGGGGGAGTTTCATTATGTGGGTTAGGGGTGCGGGGGCAACACCCGGGTGCGGGGGCAACACCCCGTGGCTCGCGGTTTAGTACAAAGGTAATTTAAGTAATTACATATTGTACTATAGTGTTATATATATGTCATGTTTGTAACCCTAGGTGAGCCACTGAGAGCCTGAGATTCTGAATCTTGTATTCTGTATTTTTTTCTGAATATTGAAAATGAAGTCGCCGCTCTGATCTCGACGATATAAACATCTTTATTGAACCTCGTAAATCTCTGTGTGCTCTTCTGAATTTGAGTTGATTCTTGGTTTTCTTCGCCCTAATTTCTCAACAAGTGATATCAGAACGAGGTTCTAGGGCAAAGAAGAAAAATTTGGGCAGCGCAACAATAAAAAATATTTTGGCAGAGGAGATTGGCGACTAGGGAAGGATTTCGACAAGGTTTGCGGCAGTTCAAATTTTGGCGCAGAGGAAGTTCGAAGACGAAGAGGACTTCAGACGGTTCGGCAGGTAGACGAGAGCTTTTCCGTGAAGGCTTCAACTGCAACACCAGGCGCACGCGGACAGTAGGAGTTAGGCTAAGCTTCGAAGGAGTTGGCGCAGGAAGGCGTCGGTGAGATTAGCAGAGGCGCAGAAAGGCGTCAGCGAGATCGACAGAGAAATCACGGCAGGAATCTCGACGTTCGCGATCGCGACAGATGAATCGCGATGTTTGCTATCGCGATAGAGGAATCACAGCTTTGGCTTTGGCTGTTCGGACGGGCTTTGGTTTGACGAGAGGTTTCGACGCCAGGCAAAGTCGCTACAGGTAGAAAAAGAAGGTTTCGCGTTAGCCTGGAGCAGAGACGAAAATTGGAAGCTCCGATTTCGTTCCTTTGCTAGAGGCGGAAGAAAATTGAAAGAAAATCAAGCTCTGATTTTATTGCGGAGAAGAAAATTGGAAGAGAAATCAAGTTTCGATTTTATCCCTTTACAAGAGGCGGAGAAGAAAATTAGAAGGAAATAAGTTCTGATTTTATTCCTTTGCTGCGGAGAAGAAATTTGGAAGCGATATTTTCCAGATTTCTATAGAGACAATAAAGGAAATTTCCTCCTATTAACCAAGAAAATCTTGCTGCACACGGAGATTTTACAGGACGCAGGAAAGACAAGGAAAGGGAATATGATGCTGCACTCGGGAAAGGAAAGATTTCTTTTTGGAAAGAAAGTGGAGACGGAGTTTTTCTGGAAGGAAAGCGGAAACGGAGCTTTTTTGAGAAGGAAAGCGAAGCTTTTCTGGAAGGAAAAATGAGCTTTTCTGGAAAGCAGAGACAGAGTTTTTCTTGGAAGTTTAAGGAAAATGATTTCTAGGAAAGTTTAATTAAGGAAAATTTAATTAAGGGAAAGTCCTTTTTTTCTTGGAAACTTATCTAAAAGAAACTTAATTAATGAAACTTGATTTAAGGATTATATAAAAGAGCCCAACCCACATTGGTGTATAAGAAACTTCATGATATATTTCTCCTAAGGGGCTAGATATTCGCTAAGGTGGAGATTTGTTGGGCATATGCATTTCTCCTAAAGGGGCTAGATATTTGCCAAGGTGGAGATTTGTTGGGCATATGTTGGGCATATGTATTTCTCCTAAGGGGTTGGAAATTAGCTATGGTGGAGATTTGTTAGGCATATGTATTTCTTCTAAGTGACTGGATATTTGTCAAGGTGGAGACTTGTTGGGTATATGCATTTCTCCTAAGGGGTTAGATACTCGCCAAGGTGGATATTTGTTAGGTATGACTCATATACCATAAATGAGACAGATACTGGAGGGGAGTGGAGCGGAAGGATCATCCAATCGGGGGAGTTTCATTATGTGGGTTAGGGGTGCTGGGGCAACACCCTGCGGTTTGATACATGGGTAATTTAAGTAATTACATATTATATTATAATGTTATATATATGTTCTGTTTGTAACCCTAGGTGAGCCTCTGAGAGCCTGATGTACTCTTTTCTAAATATTGAAAAGAAAGCTGCTGCTCTGCTCCATAGGATGGTGGCGTCTGCTCTTGTTCTGCTCCCGAGGATGTAGGCATCTTTGCTGAACCTCGTAAATCTCTGTGTGTTCTTCTGGATTTGTGTCGATTCTTAGTTTTCTTCGCCCTAATTTTTCAACATCAATAACAGAGAAAGGTCAAGAAACAAATCAAAATTAAAACATCATCAATGCTTACGAAAGTGCAATGACTTAACTGCTGAGGGTAAAATAAGGGATATAATAGTGTCAAGTTGCTCACTATAGTAACTGGCACGTAGATGTGAAATTCAAGGTCTAAAAAAGACACAAAATTTGTGACACTACTATCAAAGGAGCTAGGTCACACAAGTGTAACCAAGACTCCTATAGTGGAGAGAGAGTCTATTCCCAGCAAAGTCGCTATATTTGTTTTTATATATTTTTTCATCTTTTTTACTTTTTGAAGGATTTGTCAACTTGTTTATCATTGTATAATTTTTTTTTTTCTAATTAGTCTCTCTTCTGCATCATTGGGTTATCAAGAAAAGAAAGAAATTTGTAGGTAAGGAAATATGATGATGAAGACAAACGAGATAAAAAATGTGTAGAACTTCCCTATGTAAACTTTATGTGATAGCCCAAAAAGTACATCCAAAATGAGATCAAAATGAAAATATTTTGGAACATATCCATAAAGAAGACACATCCCTTAGGTTAATTATATCTTGGAGGATGCCCAAGAAAACTCTTGATTAAAGAAATTATGTGCAGAGTTGTATAATGAGTATTATGGGTGTCACAAAGGACGCTTATCTCACAGGAGCATCCTAATGTCTTCAAAGCTTGTACTGATCCATACAAGCAAAGAATGAGTCTCTCACAATCTCATATGAATAGCAACTTATCAGTGTTCAGGGGCTATAAAATAACTGAGCCATCTTGAAGGGTTCACACTTTGCATTCAGGGCCTCATCAGGCCTTAAGTGATCGTGATGCTCCTGTGAAAGTCTTTTTTTATAATTTTCCAAAATGAGTCTTGGTATCTCTTCAAAATGTGTCCACATTCAATAAATCTTTTAGAAATTGCCTCATTTCAAAAGCTCATTAAATGAATTTTCGTGTCCATTAACAATTTTTCGCTTTTTTTACTAAGAGTTGCTTAAAAAATTTATCCAAATTCATTAAATCATCAAGTGACTACTTCTGACGCTAAGCGCGGGGTACTGGGCGCTTAGGAGCGGCTCTCTCTGTTTCATTGGCACATAAGCGTCAGTCCTATGCGCTTAGGCATCTAAGTTAAATTTCACACATTCTGCATTTTTGCTCTAAATTTGATCATTTTTCACTTTTTTCACCATTTTTCATCTATTTGATTGTACCTGAAAGAAAAACACGCAAATACATTTCATTAAAGAAAAATATCTCAAAAATAGGTATAAAAATGTGTGCATAAAGACTATATATTTTAGGTGTATCAGCTATGTCGACCGGGATAGATTTGGGCATCACCCGTTTCTCCTTCGTCGCCACTTTCTTTTTCTTTACAGAAGATAGAATCTGAATCCTCGCCCTTGAAAGCTTCTCAGGATCCGCGAGGATCTGGTTTGATTTATTAGCCATAATAGACCTTAGTTATAAAAAGATGAACTAGCGACAAATGACATAAGACTCGGTTCAGGTCTATTTAAAGAACATGAGGGACACGGAATCCTAAGGGAAGTCATGTGTTTAATCAATTAACAAATTTAATGCTAACAATTATTTAAAAATTTTCCTGTTCTTATTTTAGTTGTCGCTATGAAGGAGCAGAAAAACTTGGGGAACTAAAATATATACACCAAAAATACCAGCATGAATCTCAAAGAGAACGAATAACCAAGAAAAAAGCGCCTCCTCTCGAGGTGAGCAATCAACTGACAATTCAAGTCTGAGCATGAAGTCGCGTCTCTAAACCCGGGATAGTTCAAGCTCTAAAGATGGTTCCCCGCTTGGTAGCAGCAGAACCTACTGAAAGTGAGGTGTAAATCACTCGGTAGCGAGTCTCATTAGATATCCCGCATTGGCTGCAACAAGATCTATCTAAAACCTTGTAAAATAGGGAGATACAACCAAGGCGGTGAACCAACTATGCAGGTGAGACAAGAGCCCTGTAAGACTCGAGTCGAATGGGAAAGAGCCATGACTCGCCCAACAAAAAAACCAACTGATCACTTTCGACCTCTCAACCTCGTGTCTGAACCGAACGACTACCTAACAATCGATAGCTCCAGTCGACCGTGCCAAAAGACACCGAGCCAGATCGTCATGCGACCAAACACCTTGACCGACCATGCATACTTCAGAGGGCACAGACACCACTCGATCACCTCAGTCGGCTGACTTCAAGCCAGGAAACCAACCAATTACCGCTAATGCTGAAGCTCAAATTGTAATACAAATATGACGTAAAATCTATACAATCAATTAGACCCTTAATGTCATTAAATACATTTTCCATAATTGTTCCCTCCTTTATGTAATTATATAAAACACGCTACTATAAGATAAAATAGGAATAAGAGGTCCTCTCTTTGATTCTCCCTAAAGAAATTTCAGACTTATTCTACTCTCTTTTCATTTATCTCTTTCACTCTGCTCTAACTCTCGGGAGGTCATTCACAAAGGACTAATTATGATCCAACAGCTATATATTTACATATATAAAATGAGGCCGGTGGAAATCTTTCCAATTGATATTTGCATCATACCACCCGATTTTAAGCACTTTTACATACATACCAACCAATTAATATATATTTATTTGTCCACGAAACCAATTACTATATATTTATGTGTTTGGTCGCAGGAATTTTGAAAAGGCAACTTGAATTTTCCATATATACCCCCAATTCTTATATATTTACATGTATAAAATGAGGCGAGTGGGGATTTCCGAATTGGTATTTGAATACATACCACCCAATTTTTATGTATTTACATATCTAGCACCTATATTTAAATTTTTTTATGATAACACCACAAGTATTTTTAAAAATAATAAAATATAATATTTTTAAATAAATCATAATTAATTAATACAAAAAAAGATATAAATAAATATGCTTATTATTTAATTATTTAGTTATTTCGAATCAAATCAAGTTGAAAACAAGCTAAGAAAATTTATTCATGTTCCACTTAAGCTAAGAAAATTTATTTGTGTTCGACTTATTTATTTGAAGAACGAATAAAATATGAGCTATTTAACAAAAACAAACACGTAATATTCGCGAACAAAGCACTTTTTCTATGTCCAAATCTAAACTATAAAATAAAAACCAATGCCAGTGAAAATTAATGGCAAGTGAAAGTTCCATTATGCCCCTTGGACAATGAGAAATTATAAATTTATTATCTCAGAGTGCGATTTGTTAAAAGGCAACCAAACGCCAATTTTCCTTTTTGTGAATTATCTTTCAAATATATGGTTTGTAAGGGACCATTTGGAAAAGGGAACCGATTGATTGAACAGTCAGGTGTTTTAGCTCTCAAATAGCATCATGATTTCTATTTTATTTTTCAATTTTTTGAGTATTTTTTAAAGAAAACTTTTTTTCACAAGCTATCTTATTTTTCAAAGACAAACTAATATTATTCATCTTGAATTTCAGCAAAATTATTACAAAAATTGACGCGAGATTTAAAGCTATATAAAAATCAAATTATGAAATCATAATCGTAACGCAAATATATTGATTCATTCGCTCAAATATAACACGAGTACTATATTTTATAAATAACAAAAGTTAGGAAGATATGTATATACTTATCCCAAAAAGTTAATTTGTAAACTCCAATAACTCTAATCTCAACAAATCTATAATCAAAATAGCATATAGATATATACATATATATATATATTATATGACATTGTAATTTTCTAACGAATGCAAAAAATGCTGAAATCACGCATTCATATAAACATAAACTAATCCTCATCATCAGACTCGAACATCTTTCTCCGCCGAAGAGACTGGAGCACATGAGCTTGCTGTGCGGCAGCTCCATCGCTGCCTCGCGCGTCGCCGCTAAACCTAACCCGCGGTATGCTCTTCGATGGCAGCACCGTCCCCTTCCTGCTCGTGCTCTGGTTAGCCTCCCTGAGCACCGACTTCGCCGTCACCTCCGCCGCCGCATCAGCCACGGCCGAACCAATCTTGCCGCCGCTGCCCAATTTCTCCGACAGCTTTACGAAGATGCTGGTGGCAGATACGGCCCTGTCGGCAGGCGATAAAACGTTCTGGTTCTGCTGAGGATTCGCCATGGCTTCTGCAACGGTGGATTTGGCCTTTGCGGCCTCGTATTTCTCCATGTCATAGATGAGCTCCTTCTGGAGCTGTTTATCGGCGACGAGGATCTCGTCAATTTCCTTCCTGTAGTCCTTGAGAAGCACGCGGAGGCAGTCCATGAGGCTGCCCATTAGAGGACTGTTTTTGCTTTCGAGAAGCCGTTTGAGCTCGATGAATATCGGGACGGCATGCTGGACTAGATTCTTCTTCGCAACTTGGGTGACTACGCGGCCTTTGGCAGCGAGGACCGTCGCTCCGGCGGCTCCGCCGTAGTCTCCGCCTTCGTCGTCCATCTCGGCGGTATCGGAAGCTTTGCTTGATTGGATTCGCATCTCTTTGCAGGCCAAAATGTGGAGACAGTCCTATCATATAATGAAGAATTAGTGAGCCATAGGAGTACATAAAAGCTCGACGATCTTACATGATGTTGTTCGTGCGTTCATGAATCAAAGGTTGAGCTTTTGATGAAAGCCAAAATTTAAAAGGATCTTGCATTGACTAAGATTGTGATGATAACTAAAGGTTGATGCATACCCGCACAACAGATTGTCCGGCAACATCATCAATGCTGAGCAACCCATCTGAAGCAGCTGCCAATATCTCTGCACACAACTTAGCTGAGGTAGCTAAAAGATGTTCTGGTGCCATTTGTTTTAACAAAGAAACATATATGTGCATCCTCTTTGATCTCGCTTTTTCATCTTTGCCACTGCAGTAAACAAAATTATCAAAAGTAGTTTTTTTTTTTAATAAAAAGGAGTAGAGAGCTAAAATAGTTCCCCAACTCTTTACATGGAGTTATTTTAGTCCTAGAATTTATAAAAATGTCAAATTAATTTCTAATCTTTTAATATAAGTTGAAATAATCACCATGAGCCCATTAAAAGAATCTAGTGACTAAATTGACACTTTTATAGACTCCGGGACTAAAATGGGTCCCTACAAAAACTGAGGGGACCATTTTGACACTTTTCTCTTATCAAAAAATATTCCCAAACCGATTGAAGGAAAGTGAGAGACTAGAACCCAGCCATGTATGGCTTTATATCTGTGTCATGAGATACCTTAATGAAAAAAGCTGAGAAACTTTTTCAGGAGCCTCACTTTGTCCAGAATGTGCATTGCAACCATTAAGAAAAAATATAGCTTCTATAAAACTGTTATATGCAAGGAGGGGTGCCTTGACTGCATAAATATATCAATCAGAAAAAAATGCTCTAGAAAGGTTGGCAAGGAAGTAAGGTGAGCAGTTAATAGAGAGTTGAACCTTTAAGAATGTTCCCAAATAAATAATCTGCAAGACTTCTTATCTTTTCAGAATCGTCAACAAGGGACAATAGGAATCTCAGGAATAGAGCACCTCTCCACTTCACATAGTCTCTCTGCACTAAAGATTGGTTTTTGTGAGAGGGGCATAAGGCCTTGTTGGAAATCAAATGTCCTTTTTTTTTTTAGTTTTTTCTTTTATTTTTAAGAATATATTTGTTTAGTGTGTTTTTATATATTTTTTTATTTTTATTTTTTATTTCTAAAAATAAATTAACACGTTTTTAAAAAAACTCAATACAACTTTTAAGTGTTTTGAGTGTTTTTTTAAACAATCATATCTTACTTCCGATATATCAAACATGATTTGTTTCAAATCAAGACATAAAATAAAATAAAATAAAAAATTGAAAATAACAGTGATCTCAAATGGCCCTTAAGCATTTAATTTGACCTATAGCAAACCTCTAAGTTCTAAGTGATCAGTAAAAACAAACCTGCAGTAACCTTGAAAGCAAGATGAATGTCTGTCTTCTCACAACTTCACAAGGATCACGCAAAGCAGTGGTTATCTTTGGAATGTAACTGTTGATTCAAGCAGCATAAGATAATTCGTGAGAATGTAACCCAAATAAAGAAGACCATAAAGCCACTTTATGAAAAAGCAAACTTCTCAGATGTTGCCTTTTATGGCCGAATATTATTTCACAATACAAAAAATAACAAGACAATCACTTAGTCACACAAAAAAGAGCAATTTTTTTCAAATTTATAATATATATATATATATATATATATATATATATATAAAATAATAAAAAAATGTACTGCTGCAGTGTAAAGAATTGGGACACGAGAGTGAGAGCTTGGGAGAAGATAGACTGTGATAATCAATGGGTGGGCAGGTGGATGAGATCAGTTTCAAGATTGTCAAACCCAAACAATAGAGAACAAATGAATAGGTCCTTTTAATGAATGAAAATATTAATTAGAACAATATAGTTTATCTTCGTACTCTAAACGCTGAGTACATTGTTAACAATTTCACTGAATTTGGCATATTTATACTAATCGAGCTAGAAGTAAATCATGTTGATTGATAAGTTTAAATGTTTTGATTCTAGTATTATGATAAAAGAATATAAGTGTCTCTAGTTTATGATAAAAGAACATAAGCTGATGAATGGAGATAGAAAGTATGACAAATCTCACAAAATTAATACCAATTAATTACAATGTGAAAGTCTTTAGGACATCATAAATGGATATAAGAAAGCCTACAAGGAAAAGTTCGTAAATTCCAAAAATATAAGCTATGTTACATGAATCCAAATACTGGATAACAAAGAAACCATCATTAAATAATTACATCAAAAACGTTTGCATAGGAGTGGTGTGTAAATGAGGTAGATATAGTGTTAAATCAACGCATATGAATATATGAATCAAAAAGGAATTAGCATTATTAATTAGCATTATTTCAAGGTGGATTTCAAGGTGGATTTTTTTTTTTTTTGGCTCGGATAAAAAAATGTGTGGCATGATTTATCATTGGATTTCTTTTGCATGAAAATCCTCATTAAAAAGTAATTTCGGAATTATTTCTAGTTTAAAATTGTCATATAATTGATAATAAGGCTTTCATGGAGATGCATGCCTATGTATAATGCACATTTTTTATCCAACATATACATGTTTTTTTAATGCATCGCTTCACATGCTTTTTATTGTAATGAGCAACATGTTTTCCATTGAGCCGCTTAACATGCATTTGTTTTTGCTCTCATGCGTAGCTCTGTCAACATCAAGTTCCTTCAAATTAACATGTGTGTGTGTGTGTGGCGGTGGTGTTAAAGCTCATGGGAAGCTTCGGTGCTATTCGTTTTAACCATCCCGTCATTCTTCCTCTTGTGTCCAAAATTTTAGGAACAATTCATCATGTGAAGAGTTGGTGGAAAATAGATCATTCCACTACACTAATAAAGATGTATAAGGGTCTTTGTTCATGGTGTCACGTGCACAAAATCACCTATAATCTATCAAAAATAGTTCCCCATCAAATCAAAATGATGTGACTGGGCCATTTGCAAGAGGATCAACATCTCATTTTGTGCTATAGTTAAAAAATATTCACGAGCAAGGAAGCAAAATGATGAGTGTGAGAAAAAGAGACAGGAAGTCAATGGGAAATAACGATGAGAAATGAGAGTGCATAACGAATGAGAGGATATGAGCCAAAACATGGATTTTAATTTTTTTTTAAAAATTATTCATGGAAGGGAAAAAATGGTTTTGCCATTACATATTAATGTCTGTAGCATAGCCACATGCCATATGCATTAAAGCGGCTACTTCATATTACTATAGCAATTATTATTATTAATTCCTAATAGAAGAATAATAATAATATTATTATTATTAATGAAAAAGGAGAACCATACGACTCTCCCCGCATGAGCGCCATAACTAGGGCTGTCAAAATGGCTCGTTGTTCGCGAACAGCTCGTGTTCGGCTCGTTAATTTC
>NW_018164536.1:6198986-6199631 GCF_001263595.1 Phalaenopsis equestris
GTTTTCGGCTCGTTTACACCCCTAGCCATAACGACACTCACTAAAGGATGAAGATGAAAGCATTCAACGCCCACATTATTCATTTTTTAAATAGATATTTTTATAAATAATAATAATTTATTTGTTATGATTGCGTGCGAGCACATATATATTCATTTATTAAGTTTATTTGAATTAAATTTTTTCTTATTTTTTGCTATTATTATTTTATCATTATCATTACATTGTATTGGAAAAAAAGAAAAAAAAATTACACACACGCAACACACACTGAAAATATTGGGGTTTATAAACTCCTACATAGAATCTTTGTAATAAATCGAACCAGCCCTCAATTCAAACAAACAAAACCGAGTCAAACCCTCCCCTTGCACAATCATCACCTTTGCCTCTCAATTGTGAAACTTTTGCAATTTCCCCTCACTCATGATCACCTCTGCTTCCCCAATCATATTAATTGTGTAACATTTCCTACACTCCACAACGCATCTAGTCGTCATATAAATCAACATGAGACTATCGCAGCAGCCTTCTCCCAAAAATATTCATTGGGACATATTATAGTGCAATCACCCTCTCCCCCCTCAACACCCTAATCCCTAACACAGGGGACTTAGGGGAGGTTTGACCTGACTGAAACAGCCA
>NW_018164536.1:6199641-6205455 GCF_001263595.1 Phalaenopsis equestris
CAAAAGAAGGCTCTCGGTTCCATAGGAGGCTAGACCGACCCCCTCCCTCTTTGATTGGGCGTGAATTATTCCCCATTTCCTTTTCTATTTTCTCATCTATATATTTATTATAAATATGGGTGTTTGTTGTCGTAAGATGTAGTTTTTCTCTTTCTGATTTCAGAATTTTGTCCAGGCTACCATCAACAGTTGTTTTCCCTTCTAAGGTTGTATCCAAAAGCGAGGGGTGCTCTGGCTGCAACTCGTCAGATGTGGTGATCTTCTCCAAAGGTTCAAAGGGTGCTCTGGCTATAACTCGATCCCGTAGAGATACTTATCTTCCCCAACTCTCCTCGTCAATCCTCTTCCCTATTTCAAACCACCAACCCCTCCTCTGTGTTGCCATTACATTGCACTTCCTCTGCTCCCAATCGCCAAATCCAGGTCCACTCCCTGTTGCTGCTACCTTACTCGCACTCCCTCTGTTCCCAAGTGCCACGTCCAAGTCCACTCTCTCCAGCCTGATGAATAAATTTTCGAATTACATGCTTGTACACAGTAGCATATAGGTTGGTAGAATCCTTTTAAACATTAGTAAGTCCAATGATAGGCTCAGGGACAACTTTATAGGAAATCTTTAAATTTATATGGGTTAACATTTATCATCATGGCTTCAAAATGTCTGATAAAATAAGCTATAGATATATAAACTGGAATGAAATAAATACATAAATAACTTCTAGTCATATTTTACGACGTACAAGTAAGTTTTAATTATTTCCCTTTTGCTTATGCTAATAACTTTTATTTATAATTGTTTATCCATGAACTTCCTCTTATGAGTATAAATAGGATTTTAAATTTATTCATCACGGCCTGTGTTGTCAAGGTGTTTTATCTTTCACAACACACTCACTCTCTTATAGATAAATTGTTTCCTAAAGCTACAAGTTGAGTGACACAGGGAGGCATTTATAAACTAGATTTGCGTTCTAAATGCATTGGTATAATTTATTTGGTGAAATGAGCAACGATTTCATGTTCTCAACCAATTCGTTAGGATGATGTGTTTACTTGATCTATTTTAATCACATTCACTTGGGTAATTTGTAGATCAAATATGAAGGGTTTGGCAATCGACAATCTCCATGTGATTTTAGTTATAAAAATTTGAATCTATTACCATATTAAACCGTGCCACACTTTTATTTGGATGATGTTCTCTTGATGTTTTTTCAGAAATTTTATATTTGAAAGCGCCTTTTAACAACCAATTTGCTAGAATGTGATAGTTTTAAAGAAGTTGTCAAGCAACTTTTTCCAAAAGAAAATATTTATAATACCTAAAACTTAAAAAAAAGGTCAGTACAACCATCTATGAAAAAGTTGTTAACTGCTCTAAATTAACCCTTCGTCTAAAATAAGCAACTATATCAACATGAAAAACAACCCCAAAGTTGTCAACCTACAACAGGGAGCATTTATCATACTAATCTCAATTTCAGCTATATCCTGCTTTTCACCTATTAATTCAAGTCCTAAGAACCGCCAGTGATTAAAGATACTAATGTAAAAAGCATAAAGATGTAGATGCAAGAGAATCATGCAAATTGCAAAAGTACATGAGATACCAGTCAACTAATGCTGTGTGCCGAACACAAAAATCAGCCATCACAACCAAGATATTGTTGCGAACAGCGGCGCAATCACTCTTCTCTAGTTCCTAAGAAACCAATAAAAAAACTCTGTAATCTATGTAACAAGAAACCAAACTATTAATTTCTCACAGCTGCAAAAACCATACCTGTACGAATAGTGGGATGTAAAGTGTTGCCAGTTTATCATCGACAAGGCAAATTTTCCCCATGGCCACCCATGATTGAATATACAGAGATGGTGCCCTTTCTTTCACAGAGACAGTAACGCCCACTAGTTTTGTAGTCTCAGCCACAGACTTTCCAGATGTTATCATTGTATGTAACAGAGGGACAATACCATGCAGATCAGCCGATGGGTAAATCAAAACCAATGACCCAATGGTGAAAGCAGCCGTTATGGCTTGTGACAACAACTTTGATGAAGCTGACTCATCCTTTCGTTTCCTTCGATCCCTTTGTGGAGTGAAAAAACTATCAGTCTTCACAGTTTCAGAGAGCTTAGACATGTAGCTTTCAAGAATGTTCTGAGCCCCGGAGAGCAACTGATGCACCCATTTTCCAATCAGTTCATCTCCTTCTTTGGGAGATAAGGCCTTTTGCTTGCACAAAGTTCTGAGAGCTTTCACATGAGCATCAACCTATAAGATTGTGAAATGAGACAAAAAATAGAAGGAATAATTGAAGCTAAACTAATGGAATTGGCCAAATTTAGTTCTTACTCCCAAATATTTTCCAAGTTGTCCAAAAATAAGAATTAAATGGAAAACACTAAATATAGAAGAACAGCATTTAGTTGATATTATAAAAATGACCTTGCAATCCTTCGTAAGCAAAAAAAAAAAATGTTTCTACATGGAATGCACCTTAACCTTCAAGATAAAAATGAAAGCGCAAAGACTTCATTCCTAAATGTTCACCCAATGCCAAACAAGATTGATATAAGGAACTTCCCAATATGGGTAATTTGAAATAGCAGATAGAGTCAATCACTTCTTTTTTCTAATTAAAACTTGAAAACCATTGACCCACCATTTTTGAGAGCTGGCAAGAGCAATTAAGTACTCGAGAAAAATTTAAAAATTGTTAGTTTGGGTTAAAGAATCCTATTTAAAACGCTAAAATTTCTCCGCCCTATGACAAATTCACATGTGTGCGCAAGCATACACACTTGGCCAAGCACGTGCAAAAGAATGAGAGGCATATACAAGCTTGGCCAAGCACGTGAAGAAGAATGAGAGGCATAAGGAGGGAAGGTAATGGCCACAGTTATCCTTGGTTGCTATGTTTTGTTCAAAAAAGCATAATAAACTATCAAGCGCTACAATATAATTACGAGAAAAAATGTAGTGGCTACTGAAATTATTTAAAAATCTAGGTATGAAAAATATAATACTTGACAACTGATATTTGGAATGAAAAAAAATACATTGAAATATGAAAACTAAACACAATAATTTATAAATCTAGTAAATTAGATATAATCCCCCTTATTTCAAAGTGATAGCCGGTCGCTTGATTTTCACATTTAGATTAAAATGAATAGGAGCAATTTAAATTCCTCTTTATCCTCCTCTAAACTCTATCATCGTTAAGCTCGTCCTTATTCACATATTAGTTTACTATGCATGAATAAATTCATGCAAGCATATTTATTGTTATGAAGCCCTATTGGTCAGAACTTCCCCTTTTAACTTTGATCGCTCCAACAAATGATTGGGGCTATGAGTCCTCCCCAATTCTCGGTGGATCTCCTTTTTCTTCTGCATTGCCATTTTTTAGATGAAGAGTACTATAATAGTTTTTTTCCATGAAGAGAACTCTAATTTTTGAAGATGTTGACCACATTTTCTAGGCATGGTTATCTCCAAATATTTCAATGATGGAATAAATTTCCAATTTTCTCCCTTGTACAAATATAAATATTAATTACTTTATATAGTAAAAGATATCCCCGTCTCATAAATATGAGTTACATAAGATCATATGACATAATAAAAGGAGCACAGCATCACAGGTTACTTCAATACTATTCATAGTCTTAGGCACAATTTCAGGTTCAGCTATACAAAGCTCCATTGCTTTTAAATCATCATCATCATCATTATCATTATCAAGATCACCTGCTAATCATTACAAGAGGCGTCCTCAAATGGAATGGGCCAATTAGCACAACATTCTAGTAGATTTTCCAAGGATTTAATTTGAGTTGAACAAAAAACAACCCAAGTACTAAATCTTCTAGAGTTGAAATAACATTTTTAAATTTTGGCGTTGTCATAAATTTCTGAATTTGAAATTCAATAGATGGTGTTTTATTTGGGTTTTATCAAGAGGATTAGATGATTTTGGATGATGCTTGATGTGGCAAGCATGTATTAATTATCATATGATCCATACAAATGACAGTAGCACTTATAAAAATATTTAATTTTTTTTACAATACACTCAATCATCATTAGAATATTAGGTGTTATCATATGAACTATCAATTTTAAGTTTGGTAGATGATTTATGATAACTATGAGAATGAAAATGATTGGAATGAATAAAATAGTCATGGCTGCAACATGATTCATTATAGGTTTCATATTAATGAGGGCACGATCAATGATAATCTGTGTCATCAAGTGGTGAATTGTCGGCCGTTTTATATTTTTTTAAAAACTTCGTGATTTAAAAAAAAGTAAATGATTTTGTGATTTAAAAAAAAAAATAATTTAAATATGAATATAACTTCTTTTGATTTTTGAAAGTAGCATTTTAATTTTTAAAATAAGTGAGACCAAACGAGTCTCACATTTTAAATAGTTCAGATGATTTAATACTAATACAATACTACGTTTAATACAATACTACGAGTAATACACTTATCCCGAAGAATAAATATATCACTTGTAATAAGGATTCAATCACTTAAACTAAAGAATTTGTGACATTCGTTCGGTCTGCGAATTTGTCTTATTTGCCAACAAGTTCCCCTACCTAATACGAGGATTAGATAAGGTTTATTTTATCTGGGTTTCTGGTTCCCTATAGAGGCATGCCCCTATAGTTAATTATATATTAAATAACTGGAAGTCATTTAAGAAAACTCTCGATTAAGATCAGGTGGTTTTGCTTTCAAGATTTCAAAGTTTAGGTTTTCACGATTGGACATGGGAAAATCAAATAGGAATGCCTCAAAATAAGAACAATTATTTAAGAAATCCAAGGGAAAGAAGAGTAGGGGACGTCACAGATCTGGGAAAAACCCCAGTGAACTCCCAACTATACTAATATTCGACTTTATGTCTTTGAAGTGATGATTATTTGATATTTCAATCTTGCAAATTATTTAAGATTTAGGACTTATGTTTACACAATATCGAACTGTGCAAATAGCCTAAAAAGATGAGAGGATTTACACCGTACCACACGGTAACCTCGGAATCCTAAAGCGTTAGGACTTGTAATTGTACAACGAAATTGTACAAAATGCCTAAAGAGTGATCCTATAGATTGTTATTTAAACTAAAGATAATAATAAGTGATGTGAATGTGTTCATGTGATGTGAAGATGTTTCGTTACTGCAGATCCGCTTAGAAATTATTCCTCGTCGCGCTGCCCACGATGTTTGCTCCAAACTCCTCGTAGTAGCATCTCCTGGTTTAGTTTTAGTTTTGAACATGCTCCTAACCACTAGGTTATCCTAAACTAAAGCATTGTGTATCAAAGTAACTACGCATGCAGTGTTAAAGAAAAGTAACAATGCACTGTATAGTAAAGAAAAAAGACAATATAACATGCTAATATAACATGCTGAAAGAAGATGCTGAAAGAAGAGCATAACGTGCTAGGGAAGCAGTATAACAGGCTACGAAAACAATATAACATGCTTTAAAATAAAATGTTGTAATGTAAATTAAACTTGTACATCTGAGAGGTTCATTGCTCCTTTAAATTTAGCTATTATGCGCTGTGTAAAAGAGAAAAATATGACCTGAAAAAGACTTAACAGAAATAGGTAAATCATAGGACAAAAAGACAAACAAATAAAATGAAATACAATATCACATATAAAGGACCAAGAATAGGAAATTTATATGTGATATTGGAATGTCCCCAATTGTCAGGAGGATTTGAATGTAGGACAAACTCAAATCCCGGAGCATTGGGTTTCGGTTTTGGTCAAGTTAA
>NW_018164536.1:6205978-6217347 GCF_001263595.1 Phalaenopsis equestris
TATCTCCTCTTTAGATTTTATCATCCAAAAAATTCAAATTTCAATTTTAATTCTCTCTCATTTTCTATTTCTCTCCTATTTCCCTTCAGATTATAAATCATTTCTGAATATAATTAAATCGGAAATTCTCATTTTTAACTTGACCGTTAAAAAAAACTAAAATAAAATAAAATAAACGAAAATGAGACCGATCCATTTTTAAAACCAAATTAAATCAATAAAACTCATGAATGTTTCGGTCTAAAACATTTAAATTTGTTAAAAGAAAAATGATCGGATCAATCCCGAGAAGGATATCCTTTCCAAGTGGCGCGTTTATGGATTTCCAAACCCAATATGACTTCAATTTATATCAAACTCAAAATGAAGCTTCAAGAGCTTTCTACATTTCATAAAATATAGGAGAACAATCCATAGAGAGCATCCTTTTATACCTTCAAAAAATCATACCATTATCAAAGCCCTTCAACTTCAATTATAATCAAAAGCTCGCGGGTAAGACAATAAGGGGGGAAAGAGCCCACGGGTAAGGCAGCAACCCAAAACCAAGACTCAAATCCAACTAAATGAATATGAAGCTCACGGCTACATATATTTCAACAAGGGGCAGTAAGAGAGGTGAGATATGAGCCCCCAAACATGATTTCTAGCATTTAAAAATGGTATCCAGCATATATTTCAACAAGGGGCAGCAAAAGGGGTGAGATATGAGCCCCAAACATTAATTTCTAGCATTTAAAAATGGCATCCAGCATATATTTCAACAAGGGGCAGTAAGAGAAGTGAAATGTGAGCCTCCGAACATAATTTCTAGCATTTAAAAATGACATCCAGCATATATTTCAACAAGAGGCAGCAAAAGGGGTGAGATATGAGCCTCCAAACATGATTTCTAGCATTTAAAAATGACATTCAGCATATATTTCAACAAAGGGCAGCAAGAGAAGTGAAATATGAGCCCCCAAACATGATTTCTAGCATTTAAAAATGACATCCAGCATATATTTCAACAAATGGCAGCAAGAGAAGTGAAATATGAGCCCCCAAACATGATTTCTAGCATTTAAAAATGGTATCCAGCATATACTTCAACAAGGGGCAGCAAAAGGAGCAAAACATAAGCCCCAAATGCATCTTTCTCACTTCATAAAATAATTTTCAACATGCATTTCTTACTTTCCAACATTTCAAGCAACGAAAATAATAGAGACAGCCCTCAAACATGTTATAAAGGAATAAAAATGAATTCCATAATCACCTTAACCATGCCCTCAAGTGTTTCAAGTAAAGAAAGTAAAGATAATCCATATACGTATTTTTCCTCATTATTTAAGCAAATACTCATGCTTAAGCCCCAAAATAAATTTCCATATCTCATGATATACGAAATAATATAAAATAGGGGAGCAGAGAAGAATACCTCCTCTTTTTGTAAACTTAAAGCAAAGAAAGAATAAAATAGGCTTGAGAAAATCACTCCAATAGCAACCCACGAAGATTTTTCACGTTCTTCAGCTTTCGGTAAGACAAATTCGAGTCTCGGGGATCCTCGAACAGTAAAGGAACAAAGCTTCCTCTCCAACAGGGAAAACAGAAAAGAAATCTCCCTAAAATCACTCAAGAAATCTCTCAAAAAATTTTTTTTAATAACTCCCAAGCCACAGAAGATGAGAAGAAAATGTAAGTTTTGAAAAGATTTTGGCATCACCTCCCCACTCTCAAAAATTTCGGCCAACCTTAGATTTTCCCCCAAATGGGGTTTTATAAGCATTATAGGAGAAGAACAGCCACCTACCAGCCACCCTGGTAAGCAAATCGTGTGAGGGGAGAAGAGGAGAAAGATTTAAGGCAAGAGGAAATGCAGCCTAGGGCAGAGGAAGAGCCGGCCAGGTGGAGTTCCACCGTTGGGAAGTTGCTCGGTCGAGCAGAGATCGAGGAGGCTACGTGCGTGAATGGACCGCGTGTGAGGCGCGACTGGCAGAGAAGACGCGGGAGAGGAAGATTGGGCTCGGAGAGCCATGGCGTCGCCCGATCGATCCCTATCTAGAAGATGAGTTGCGGGAGTTAGCGCAGACCCGAGCTGCTCTCGGTCGAAGAAGGGAAAGAAGAAAAAAAAATGTCGTGGGTGAATAGAGTTTAGGTTTTATAAATATTATATAATAAGAAATATACATATGAAAATATTTAATTTTTAAAGTAAAAAAAAATTTGATTTGCACATTTTAATTCGTGTGTAAAATCATTGCAAATTGGATGTTCCTTTTAGCTAATTCTGACGTTCTGGACGCGCTGGCACGGTCCTTTTTGCCGTCGGAAGTCGTTTTGACGAATTCATCGATTTGTGTGCTAATTTTCTCGTGTCGAAAATATGACAATATGGGTGTCCTCTCCTACCAAAATGGGTATCCCAGACGCGTTGGCGCAGTCCAATTTGTCATCGGAGGTCGTCCGAAGAAGTTCGTATTTTCACCCGTCCTTTAGGCTTAATTGAAGTCCGATTTCGTGCAACTCAGTGAATTTTGTGCATTTTGTGTGTGTATGTGACAAAAAAGACGTGACGATGTTTTCCTAAGGCTTGAAGTCCTGTTATGAACATTTTCCTTGAATCTTCGCAAAATAGCCCATAACCGCTCGTTCATAAGACGATGGTCTTGTGCCAAAAATGCTAGTCATCAAAGAAAAAAAAAATAGGAAGTGGTAATTTCTAAAAGGGTGGGTCTCAATTCTAGTTTTCTAAGATGATCAATAGGAACCCCTAGAGCTAGATCCTAGGATCCTAGAAAAAGAAATGACCTCAAAAATGAGGTCAACATGAATTTGAATCATATGCATGACAATTATGTGATTTTTTTATGCTCCAAATATTGATGAGGTTTATGAATAGTTAATGCTTTGATTTCAAATTGTTATGAAAATTTTGTGTTTTGAATTGGAGTTTAAATGTGTCAAACACATCTTTCAGGCATAATCTTTCATTCTTCACATTCTTCACATTCTTCACAGAACAAGAATTATACTAACGACCTTCCTTCTCACTCCTGCACCTCCTTCGCCTGTCGATCGAACAAATCACGTGAGGTTCCCGCCTGTGATTGCATCTGCCGCTTTCCTAAAGATGCTTCTGACGCTTTGCCCCTTGCCGACCTCATACTTATTGCAGGAATAGCGGCTAAGGCATCGTAGTTTGTCATATCCTCTAGCCACCAAACCCTCAGCCATTGAAGCCCTCCTTGTCTCTTTCCTCCGCCTCTTTCATCTTCCTAAACGTTAACTGACACAACCTCCTTAACTGCCAATCCTTGTTCTTCCTCAAGCCTGAGGCAACCTCCATAGCTTCTAGTTTTTCTCTATACTATCAAAATTCTTCCTCGTTGACTTAAAACATTCATCTTCAACGGTAACACTTAGCTTTTCACGCTTACTTTATAGACATATTCTTCCTCATCTCCCTTTTAAATCACCGAAATTAATTCTTTCAAAAATATTAATTTATCTTAATTATATTTTTAGAATAACTATTAAAGTTCATTCAAAATAAATTCTTATTTTATTAGTTTGTGTAGAATAAAAATACCTATTAATAAGAATAATAATAATTACTATTAACATTATTTTTATATTTGGATATTGAGGTTGTCACTTAGGGTACTTAGATCTGCCTAATAAACCTTAATTCATACATTATAAGTGCAATTGGATATGACTTAGATGTTAGAATAAATCTTTGATTGTGGGAACTTCAGGTGGATTTTCATTTGTCGTAATGTGTGGAACAACATTTAATATATGTAAAGCTCGCAATAATCACACTAAGGTAAATAATTATTTTTAATCAGATGATAAATGAATATTTTATCATTAGGGAAATCATCCTTGTTGTTTGTATTAGATTCCTAGTTATAGTTGCTTTGCAAGTTTGACAATCCTATATTTTTGTACCTCATTTATATTGTTGCATACCTGCTATAGAATTATTATATTATTCATCAAATGAATGCCTGCATTAATTTATTATTGCATAAATTTTTACACATTTAATTTATAGCTTTTGCGGTTGTAGTGATTACTTTTCTTAATCATTATTTTTAATTAATTGTAGTTAATTTTTGTCATGTTAAAATCATATTATTATGCATTATGTTATAAAATTACCTACCAAAAAAATTTGCAATTGTATGGATCTGTGCAATGATATGTATTCGATAAAACTCTTTTAAATATTAGCTAGTTGAGCAGACAGACCCATAGACTTTATAAAAAATTACTAGGTTCTCTTGAGTTAGCGCTAACATTCTCAATTTCAAGGAATTTGATAAATCCACTATATAGATATCAACTAAAATGAAGGGCCCTTTTGGGGCAGCTTAAAATAGCGGGCGGCGTTCTGAAAACGCTGTCGTACTGTTTGTTTTTCACATTTGTATAGCATTTCAAAATCCGTCGTTTCGATTTTGTGAATAACGCCGCCCGCGGGATAATCCCTACGGGTCGCGTTCCTTGGTTGTGTTTACTACCGTATTACCCTGCTACCCTCGCCATAAGCAAATTGTGATTTAGCTCTGCCCTAGCCGCTCGCTGCTTCTTCGGCATTACTTCGCTCACGTTCCTTCCTTCGCAATCGAGCGCCCAAACCTCTCACTGGTTCTTCGGTATTCCTTCTCCTCCAATAAAAACTCATCTCCTTTTTTTTCGTTTCTTCTTCTGCCACGACATTTGCTGGCCTGTCAAACTAGTGATATAAGAAGAACAGCGGGCAACATAAATTGAATCCCTGATCTTCTGCCTCCTACTCAAGCCATGTCTATTGTGCCCTGCTTCTTCTCCATGTCATCCTTGAATGTTTTTTAAGCTTTCAGGCCCACTACAAAAGAGGAAAAAGAAGGTTTGGCTTTCGCGAGGGAAAGCCAGCCACACACACAAGCAAACAAGCTATGGTAAAACCAAAAGAACAGCAAGCAGAATCCTCTACTTATTAAGAGCTTCGTCGGAGCCTCTCATGTCTCTTTCCCATAACCACCAAAGTGCCTTGTATGCCATAGACATGACGCCAGATCTGTCTCATACAGGACGCCGCATCATATTTTTTTGATGTTTTTCTCTGCTTTCCAATATGCTAACTGTGTGTGGATAAGCCTATTATTTTGTCATACCTGATGCTTGGATTGGTTTTTTGAGACGGGTATGATGAATCATATGGCTATTTGGGTTCTTATGGATGACCTCTCTTTTGCCATGCTTTTCTACATATATAATTTTGGTCTTAAGTGCTTTTGGCAACCGTGATTATCTACTATAAGGTTCTTCTGCCTTCTTATGATGACAGATTATTCATCTCTTTATGCTTACTTTTAGCTTTGATATTTATGAGGAGAATGTGCATGCATACCACAAAGTTTATATGTATTTATATCTAACATCTCAACTTGGTTATTTTCACTTTCTTTATATTTTGTTTAAATCTTTTATTTGGGTTTGTGAAATTCTATTTTTAGAGGGTTATGATAAGTCGTATGACCCAAGTGGTTCTTTTGGATTGCCCTTCTTATATGCTTTTCTACATATAAAAATTTGATTCAAGCGTTCCTGACAAACAAGATCCCCATCATTATGGGTCTACTGCCTTCTTTTGAAGGTAGATTATTCATCTATTTATGTTTACTTTGAATCATGAGTTTTTATTTTTATATAAACTTTGGTTGAATCTTTTTGATATATTTGTCAAATTTATTTTTTTTATTATGTTAGAAATTCATGTTTTTTTTATATTCACTCTTAAGTGGAGTGTATACCATATTTTTGTACTGTCATAAATTGCTTTATTTGGTTCTCAACTGTCAAATGTATAGCAGTTACAATTCTGTTACAAACAAAAACACTGCGTAGTGCCAAAATAGTAATTTACCAAAAAAAATCACAAATAAACTATTTACAAAACGCACAAATCAAACAACAGAACAGCTTATTCAGAACAAGGGCAGAATGATCATTTATCCAAAATCAGTTGTTTTCCAAACACACAAACCAAACAGTCAGTCAATTTATCCGGATCAGCTGCTCATCAGCATATTATCAGGATAAGTTGTTTAGCAGCATAAGCTGGATAAGCTGCAGCTGCCCCAAACAGACCCGAAATTGAATAACAAATAATTGTTAAGTCACACACTAGTGGGACTTGTTTGGATTGCAAATGATCGCATTGAACTATATAGAAAATTAATTGTCAACAATTACAAAATTCATTAAATGAGTAAGCATAATCATTACTATATTGGACATTGCTTTAACGCATATAGCATATCAAATTTGACACTAAGCTATCTTTGGGGTCTTATGAAAAGTTAGATAACATTTTTTTTTTGAAAATATATATATATATATATATATATATAAGAAATTGTTCTTTTTTGTTATTCATATTTCATATCTTAATTTTGTCATTTATATTCTAATAAATAGTAATTATTTACTAAGTTTGATTAGTTAAACTCATTTGTTAAATTTTTTTTACAACAAATTTTATAAGACATCCAGTGAACCCTCATCATATAAGTAGCTTATTCAAAATTAAACCTATTTTTGGTACTTTCAATTTAGTTGTTATTAGTTTCCTTAATGAAATGTGATTGTAAATTTCATTAATTTAATTTTAAAAAAAAAATTCTTGCTTATCCTTACTATCTTTATTAGCTAGATACAAATTTATCTTTTTGAGAGTGCAAAACAGGTTTATATACAGTCATCTAGGTGTACCACTTTCCAGACACAAGATGTGACATAAACTATATCATAGACCTTTATCTCAACACATATATAAACGATCAAATATTAATTTGAACATTAATGAATTTTTTAAAATTTTAAGCCAGTTTTCAAAGGCAAAAAGGTCTTGATTCAATACTAAATTTATTTTATGAAGATAATAAATTTTCTTCCTGCAGACATTCATTTCTGAAATTTGATATAGCTCAATGGATCAATATATATGAAAATATGTTCTTTGCTTCCATAGTTCGAGCAAACAAGCAACAAGTTAAGTAGTCAGGAGCAGCTTCCTCATGCAAACTAGTGATTCAACTTAATAATAAGAATAAATCAGAAAATAAACATGAACTGGTAATAATAGGTTAGCTATGCTTAATGTCAGCATTTAAAAGCAAAATTAGCTTGAAAATTAGAAACTTTTCATGTTTACCTCGCTCAAGTGCATATTAAATTCATCAATCTGCTTGAGCAAGTCTGCGGCCAAATCAGAAGCATCCATAGGGGACAACAAAAGCGATACATTTGAAATAGTTTGCAGAAGAGACACACGATCTCTACCCCATGAGATTGAATTAGGCCCTTCTCCATCAGTTGCTCCACCTTTGCCTCCCTTTGCTTTGTCAAGAAGCTTCCAATGATGATGAAGGAACTTCCAATGAACTGCCTTGGGTGTGAACAAAGAGACCTCTGAGAGAAGCTGCCAAGCACCAATAGGGGCTGTCCACCTCTCTATAGATATGCAATTTCTCAGATACAAAGATTCTGAGATTGATATAATGTTCTCAAGTGAAATAGCAATTGAAGGCTTGAGTTTCTTCTTCTTCCCTAGGCTAGTACATATCTTCTTCACACAAGGAAGAACTTCCCCATCACATATCCCTTTCAACAAAGTCAACACACCTTCAGGAATTATTGATTCCAAGTCTTTTGTTGCATCGCTGATGCTAACATGAGAAGCTTGGGATATTCGATCCAGCAACAACTCAAGAAAAAAATTCTCACATTCTTCCTGTATACTTGTCTCGTTGTCTGCAATTAAGCGAGGTACAGCATGAAGCCATTCGGAAATAACCACCTCATCTGGGAATCGTCTATAGACCTTTAAATCCCACCCAACAGAGTTAATAAAGACAAATAAAATACTAATTTGAAATCTAAGCACCTAGAAAGGAAAGAATGTAGGCACACACATACGGAATGAAACCACTAGAAATCTGGTCAGGCATGAGTGACCGCAATGATTACCTCTGATATCGCAGACATAGCAGCTTTGCGGATGCTAACAAGAGGATCCATGCATGAAGATCCTATGGTCTTTAATACCAAGTTGTCAATTGGGCTGCCCATCAAAGATGAAGACCTGGTGATTAGAAATAGAGAAGCTTTCCTTACTGCAGCTTTCTCATCTAAACATCTCTTTCTAAGACGCTCATTAAACTTTGCATTTCCAAATGCTACCCCTTCCTGCAAACATGCAGAATTCCTGGCATCCCTGGATAAGATTTCAATCACCTGAGCCATGTTCGTTAGTGCCCGAGCTCGAACTCCTGCCATAGAATCAGAACAACGCAGCAGCAATGCCTTCAAGCATTTCATTCCCCAACAGCTAGAACCCTCCAATGATTCACACGCTCCCAGAGGGTCAGGCAACGATGTCAACAAACCCAGAATCAGATCGGCCGCCAAAAGCCGTAGCTGCCACTTACCTTGCGTCATTTTCACCACGTACTCTGCAAACCCAATTCGGTCATCCTTCTCAAAAGCCCTAACAACCTCCAGGATCGCATCCACCGTCGCAGCTCTTGGCTCGGCCCTTTCTGGAGCGTTCGAAGCGAGATATCTTGGAAAATAAACTAAAGCCTTCCTAATTTCCCCATTCTCCCGAGCCAGAGAGGCAATTTTGCAGGCTACGAAACTTATGGTGGACGTTCTCAAAGCAGACTTTAGCGGAGAGGAAAGGACAACCCGCCCAAGAGCTCTTAGAACCTCGACGGCGATAGCAGTTTGAAAGCCTTGCTCGTGGCGAGAGACGACCGAGAAGAGAATTCGGAAACAGACGTCGGAGAGGCCATGTTGGTCGGAGGCCGAGGAAGAGAGTATGGCGACGATGGTTTCTACAAGGGACTTGACACCATCAGGCAAGGAGTCGAGGCGGATACGAGACAGGACGGAGTCAAGAAGACCAAGTACAGTAGGGAGGAGATCTCCGACATTTGGAGCATCATCGACTCGTAGTTTGCCGCGAGGAGCTCGACCTTGCTTGCGCTTCCTTTGGCAGTCCGGCGATGGTGGGGAAGGAAGGGGTTTAAGAGCTTGACGGAGAGAGCTGAGTAAGGAAATGAAGGCAAGAGGCGAAAAGAGGGAGAGGACGGGGGCTGAGGGGGTGAGGATTAGTGAGAGATAGACACGAGCAGTGAGGAGGGAGGTGTGAGGAGAAGAGAGGTCCATGGCAGCGGCGAGGGGACGAAGAAGAGAGGAGGGCGACAAACCGATAGCGGCAAGATGTGACCAGAGGGGGAAGGGGGAATCATCACAGAAGCCACTAGACTTGGCGGAGGAGAAAGAAGAGGGAAGAAGGAAATCAAGATCAAGAAGGGAGGATTCGGGAAGGGGGTCTTCAGGCGGGAGGGATTCCAAGTCGGACAAGAAGCGGGAGAGCCTTTCGTCAAAATCGCCGCCGTTCATTTCGTCGTCGGCAAGGTTTCCTTCCTCCGCCGTCAAGTTTTGGATTTCCACCTCGCTCAGGGAGGAAACGCCCAGTGGGGCTTTGGTTCCCCTCACTGCAAAGGCACAGTGAGCTGAGGGGGCTGTAGAGAAACGGATTTAGTGAATCCTGAAGGGCTGTCTGGTAACGGATTTAGAGCAGGATTTAAGCTGGTTTTAACCTAAATCTTGCCAGACTGTCATTTTGGACAAAATAAAGCCTCGGATTTGGTAAATCCGGATGCTTCGCGCGAAAAAAATGACGTGAAATTACCTTCCTCAATGGTTTCGGGTAGGAGAGGAGCAGCAGCAGGAAAACAATGAGAGTTTCGGATCTCTGTAATCCGCCATCCCATCGTTGCGTTCGCAGCTAGTTCTAATTGCGACTGTGTCGATTGGATTGGGGACGAAGTCGGTGGTTTTAAACGATACAGAGAGGGAAAGAGAAAGAGGGACATTGCGGTATTATATTAGCGTTATATTCATATAATCTCTAAATAATTTATCTTTAACCTACATGAAATTATAAATAATTTATGCGCTTCTATTTTTACATATCTGTAAATTACATGTAGGTTACATGAAAGTTATATGGAGGTTACAAGTGATATAATGTGAATATAATGCCCAAATAACCTTCATTATCTACGCAGCGCTGTGTACGTCTTACGTACGCAAATTTCTTCCTTCTAGCAGAGGAGCAATGTGGGCGTGGGTTTCATTAATTTTATTTAAGTTAATTTTCTTCATTGAATTTTTTTTAAGTTAATTTTATTAATTTAATTGATTAATAGTTAATTAAAATATTATCAGATTAATTACAACAACAACAACAACAACAACAAAGCCTTAATCCCACTACGTGGGGTCGGCTACATGAATCCTTTTTCTCCATTGCGTCCTATTTAGTGTCATATTTTCATTTAGTTCTAGTAAATTAAGATCATTTTTAATACAATAAGCCCAAGTCTTCCTAGGTCTACCTCTGCCTTTCTTAACACAAGTCGAATTTAAAACATCTACTCTCCTAATCGGATCATCTAATGGTCGACGTTTAATATGACCAAACCATCAAAGACGACTTTCTCTAATTTTGTCGTTCACAGGAGCTACACCAACCCTATCACGAATATATTCATTCCGCATTTTGTCTCTAAGTGTAAAGCCACTCATCCACCTAATCATTCTCATCTCGGCAACACTTAACTTATTATTATGCTTCTCTTTTAAAGGCCAACATTCAGCGCCATAGAGCATTGCAGGTCTCACCACCATCTTATAAAATTTTCCTTTCAGTCTTAGCGGTACTTTTCTATCACACAAAAGGCCCGAAGCATTCCTCCACTTCAACCAACCAACTTGAATTCTACTATTAACATCCCCATCTATATCACCATCGCTTTGGACAACAGACCCAAGATATCTAAATCGTTCACACCTTTTAATAATTTGATCACCCAAAGTCACACATCTGTCACTAGAGCTATTACTACTAAAATTACATTACATGTATTCAGTTTTAGTTCTACTTAAACGAAGGCCTTTAGACTCCAATGTAGACCTCCATAATTCAAGTTTTTCCTGGGCTTTTTCTCTCGTTTTATCCACGAGAAGAATATCATCAGCAAAAAGCATACACCAAGGTACATCCTCTTGTAGATGTCCAGTAAGACCATCCATAACTAAAGCAAAAAGATATGGGCTTAAAGTCGATCCCTGATGTAAACCAACAGAAATAGGAAAATATTTTGTCAATCCTCCTTCAGTTTGAACACAAGTAACAGCTCTAGTATACATATCTTTAATGACTTGAATATAAGTCATATCAACACATTTCTTCTCGAGAACTCTCCAAAGGATATCTCTTGGAACATTATCGTAAGCTTTTTCTAAATCAATAAAAA
>NW_018164536.1:6218403-6247941 GCF_001263595.1 Phalaenopsis equestris
CGACGATCTCTTCTTCTCATAAGAAAATAATCAATTTGTGTTTTATTAGATCCACTCTTATAAGTAATAAGATGTTCATCCCTTTTCTTGAATAAAGTATTAGTAATAACAAAATCAAACGCTAAAGCAAAATCTAAAATAACTTTACCTTCTTCATTAGTTACTCCAAAACCGTAGCCACCATGAATATTTCTGAAATCTTCTACCACTCTACCGACATGTCCATTTAAATCTCCTCCAATAAAAATTCTTTCTTCAAGAGGTATCATTTGTATTAAGTCTTCTAAGTCATTCCAAAATTTATCTTTAGACCCTGTATCTAAACCTACTTGAGGAGAATAAACGCTTATAATATTAAAAATCTTAGTATCAATGATAATCTTAAGGGCTATAATTCTATCACCAACTCTATTAATTTTTACAACATTATCTTTCAAACTCTTATCTATAATTACACCTACACCATTTCTATTGCGACTCTTACCAGAATACCAAAGTTTAAAACCTAAATTATCAATCTCCTTAGCCTTTTCTCCCACCCACTTAGTTTCATAAATGGTAGATTTTTTATGAAAAATAAAAACTAATAAAATTTTTTGAGAAATAAACTAATCAAAACTTGATAAAAAAATTGCTATAACTCAAGCTGCTTAAATATGTATTAGAAGTAATAGGTTTTACGACTTGATTGTAAATTAAGCTGCTTAGGTATGTATGGTATGCATAATGTCTTAAAACAAAGGTGAACATACTTTAAAATTTCAAATTTAAATGATTTATGCCTCACCACACTCAAATGCTTAGTTTTAATTAGTGTGAGTGCACCAAACCAAGCTATGTAATGGGTAATGCAAGTCCTTGATGGTGAATGCTTAGAGGGTTGTTGAAAGGCCAATTGATATGCATATGCAAAACCCACTTTATAATGTAGTGGTTCTCTTGGGCCAAGCCACCCTTTTCCATGCAAATGAACGAGGGCCCGAAGATAAGGAATAGGAGCAATATATTATGCATATGCCTACAAATCATGTTATCGTTCATATTCCTAAATTGAAAAGGAGTTCTTACTCTATTTTATTTAGTGTCAATCAAGGTTGTTTAAATGTATGATGTTGTTATGGTTGTGAATGTAGTGATTTATGTAGTTTAGTTTTGGTTATGAGTTTTAATTTGAAAACTTAAGATGAAGTTTTTTAGATTAGGTTAGAAGGTTTAGTCCTTGGATGGCCTACCAATAATATGGGCAAAAAGCAAAGTGTGAATATCGACCTATAATTTGAGTAGAGCAATCTGGTTAAAACAGACAAACTGACGGTATAGGTACTAACCTTAACTTATGTCAGACTCGTCAACTGACATCATCCAAACTATCATTGATGGTTTAGTTGAGGTTCATTATCCACTATGTATTTAGTCTTCTTTTGAATAGTTCAGATGTTTATAGTCAATTGATCATAACACTTCCTAACTTTATAAAAGAAAAGAATACTCAAAGAAAAGATCCTAAGTTACTACAGCAGCTTATTTATTTATAATAGCCCTGCAAAACAGAATTAGCATGCCCTGCTAACATGTAAAGTAAATCTAAGGCAATATTTTGTATTTTTACTTTATCAACCTTGCAAAACAAAGTTAGAATGCTTCAGAAAAATAAATGTGTTTATATTTGATCCTTAATGGGTGAATTATTATTCTTTTTATTTAAGACAACCCAATCAAGCTGCGCATGGTTTTTCGTAGTTCCAAGGTTCTCGGGTTCCCTAATCTACTTAGTCTAGAGAGACGGTCAAGTCTATTCCGACCAAAAGATCCTTGTTAACAACCATGAGTTATATCATCCAATAGATCTGGGTAGCAGGGTTAAAGTTGCATTCGATAATCTTTGTTATTTAAAGTTTTGCTTGTTTTAGTGTCTTTTTCAAATTTTAGGGGGCTGAGATTTTTAGGTTTCGTTCAATTAAATTTTTGTGTTTTTATTTTAATTTTGATGTTGGAATGACCCAGTTTTAAGATCTCATGGTTTCTTCCTTCCAGGGTCATTAGGTTTTATGATTTGATTAGTCACGAGTGGTTGGAAGGTACTTCGTTAGCAGTTATGAGTTGCCTCCTCTAAAGCTCCTTCTCAAACCAAGGTTGACTTTAGGGTTTGGGTTTAAGTCTTTGTGTATTTCATGATGAGTTTTATTAGATTATTTTTTTAAGTTATGTTGTATTTTACAAATTTTGTATTTAGTCCACTTTATCTCTTGAGTTAAATATATTTTGAAGTGTGTTTTTAAGTTAAGTGTGCTTTATCCTCTTAAGAGAAGTCAAAACTTAACTTTGTTTATTTACCTATTATATGTTGAGATGGTAGTAATTCAGGTTGGTTCAAGCTTAATTTAAGTTAGCCCTGGTTAAATTAGGTAACCCCAAGCTGTGGGTTAGTAAAAATTATTTTAAGTTTGATTTGTGTTAGCCCAAGTTAGGTTGGGTTAATCCTAGTTGGATTAGCTCAAGTTAGTCTGGGTTGACCCAGGTTTTATAGGTTTGATTTGGGTTAACCCTGGTTATATTGGGTTGACCCAGGTTGGTTTAAGTTGATTTGGGCTAGCCCAGGTATGATTTAAGTTGATTTAGTTTAGCCCAGGTTAGGCTGGGTTGGTCTAATTTGGTTTAAGTTTGCTTTGGGCTAGCCCATGTTAGGCTGGGTTATCCTAGGTTGGATTAAGTTTGATTTGGGTTATCCCAAGTTGGTTTAAGTTTCATTTTTGAATCAAGTCTAAGTTAGGTTAGACTTGAGCTACGTTCAAGTTAAGTTTTGAATTTGGTTAAGTTAAGTCTAAGTTGGGTTAGACTTAAGTTAAGTTTAGGATTCGATTAACTCGTGCCAAAATTTGGTTAGACTTGAGTTAAGTTTAAAGTTAGGTTAAGTTTAGAATTTGGTTAAGTCAAGTCAAAGTTGGGTTAGAACTAAGTTAAATTGAGGTTAGCTTATGCTTGGCCAAAGTTAGGGTAAACCTAAGCTAAATTTAAAATTAGAGTTAAGTTGGGTTAGGTCTAGGTTTAATTAGGTTTAAAGTTGGGTTTAGGATTAAGTTTAAGTCAAGCCTAAGTTGGGATAGACTTGAGCCAGGTCTAAGTTGGGTTAGACCAACATTAAATTTTAAATTTGGTTTAGAGTTGGGTCTAATTTGAGTTAGACCTAAACTAAGTTTGGGTTTGGAGTTTAGTTTGTTAAGGTAAGTTCATAATAAAAGGCGATAATTATGAGATTAATCTTTTAATACTTTCATTAAGAGGTAATCCTAAGATTTTTTTTAAGTTAATTTTTATGTTTAGTTTAAGTTTAGGAGACAATTTGGGCTAAAATGCAAAATTTTATAATTTTACAAATTTAACCCTAATGCTCTATTTTCATTTTTAAGTTTTAAGAGATGAAAATTGTTATTTTAGTGTTTAGGGTTGCCTCTCTCTCTTTTTTTTTTTAATTTTCACTTTGATTTGTATTTTTTTATTAATATTTTATTTTTATAATTTTTTTTTTCAAAATAATTATCTTTTTTATGGGATATTAGACATTTTGGGGTTATAAAGGATCTCTAATTTTGGGAAAATCAGGGAGCATTCCTAATGTCAGAGGGAAAGATACCTGAAAATTTCATATTTTCATATTTTATATTTAATTTTTTATAATTAAAATAATTTTCGTAGTATTTAATTAATTGAAAATTAAATATAAGTTAGTTTTTTTATTTTTTTTATTTTTATTATTTTCTTCTTTATTCACTATGCTCAAAATTATTTTTATTTTATTTTCATAATTTCTATTTGTTGAGTTATGAGGTTTATTAAATTTTTCTGGATTTAATTAAATAGGTAAATATGAATTTCCTACTTAAGTCTACGTGGCGCTCCGTCACCTTCATCCCAGTTGAAGCCCTTATGTGGTGTTCAGTGATTCGCCGAACTTCACACATGAGCGTTGAGGTGGCCCGTGATCTGATGCTCCGCTATGTACGCTCCACCACTTTGGCTCGATCTCTGCCGTTTGTTTCGAATGCACGAAAACGAACGACATCGGTTCAACATCCCAAACAATCAGTGAACCGAGAATCGTCGTCACTCAAACCCTAAGATCTTGCTCCAAACTCAACCAAATCGCATGGGTTTTAATCTTATAGCTTCATCTAAGCGATGCAAACCCATCTATACAGTTAAGTAGGGTTGCATTGCTCAACTCCTTCATAAGATACCAAACCAAGGCTCAATTTAGGGATTTTGAACTCATACCTTGTCTCAAGCGGTGAGGCCTTTATTGGAATTGATGGAAACGACCGCCTTGATACAACGAAGCTCCTCCCTGCTTCAATTTGAGGTGAGATTGATCCTAGCTATGAACTAGGCCTCGAGCTGGTGTTGAACTAGGTCAGAGGGTGCCAGAATAAGGTATTTTGATTGAGGATGAGGTTTTAGGACCTTGTAAAGCTAATGGAAGGGTTGAAATAAAGTTTTGGTGAGGTTGATGCCTAAGGCCGTAAAAATCCATGGATTTCAATGAGGAAATTAGGATAATGGGGTGAATGGGAAGGTCTAAAAATCATGGGGATGAGTTGCTCTTGTCTGTAGGGCTATTTTTGGTGTTGGGAGCTAAGTGTTTGAGTGACTGCTTAGTGAGTTGTAGTGTTGTGAGGGGCTCTCGGGTTTATCTTAAGCTTTTAATTAATTTAATTTTATTTTTGTTGGATTGTTGTGTCATAGTGGGCCATTTGAGTCATTGTTTTGGTTTTAGGATTAAAAGGTTTTGGCTAGAGATTTAGATGGTTGGGCTTGGTCATTTTCTCTTTTTGGGCGGTTTGGCCTAATTGAAACAATTTTAGGTTTAGCCCAAATAATTAGGCTTAGTGAGCCTTCAAAATTAGCCAAAATAATTAGGTTAATTGTATAGGTTGCCTCTTTAATTTAATTTTAATTTTTTAATTGACTTTGACGCCTTTAACATTTTGAATTGATTTTGGTTTTATTTTGATAGGTTTAGTAGTTCATTAATTGATTTGATTATTTGATTCAAGTTCACTTGGGTCTAATCGAGTTTTGGTAAATTTTGTTGATTTTAAATTTTAGGGATATGTTGATGTGTTTAGGGTTTATGTTAACTTTAGGGTTGGTGTTGGAAAAAAATTAGGTGAGACCCAAGTTGGACTTTGGTGACCCACCCCTCCTTTGGATTGAATATTGATGTAATGGGATTTTTGGGGTTCTAGGCTCCATGGGTAGCTTAAGCCAATTTTAACCTACAGGAATTCAACTGAGGCTTTCACTGGTCTAAACCCCAACCATCTCAACCAAAAATTTATGATTTGGACTCAAACCTATAGAAATCATAAGTGAATGTAGAGGAGGTATGAAGTTCTAGGTGGGAGTTGATCCCATTTCTAGGCTTTTAAGAAAGTCATTAGGAAACCCTAAGGCTAGATCCTAAACTTCTATAGTGAGAGAAGAGGTCCTCATAAAAATGAGGTCAACATGGATTGCCTTTTTATTCTTCTAATTTCAAAATAAATAACTTCACAATAACTTTGGGAATATCATTTGTGTGGCCCTTTACTTTCAATAAATTTTCTTTGAGACAAGTTTATGCCAGTCTTGAATAACCTACATTAAGTGTGTAAATAAGTTCGAGTTCAATTTTGCTAAATCAAGCTAAGTTAGTTTAATTTATACTTAGCTTGAATTTGAGTTCATTTATTAAGCTCAAACTTGACTCAAATGTGTGGGCTCAGTTAAAAAGCTTGAGCTTGACTCAATCATTGATTTCTTATTTTTAAATCAATTTTTTTTTTAATATGTACTTCTAACATACAATTAAAGTATTGTTTGCAATTCTAGCATTTAATTCTCATTTTCAATCTAAACACCGTTCGTATTAATAGACTTTATTTTCTCATTAATGCAAGATTGAAGTTGTTCCTCAAACTTTTGTTCTCTACATTTATTGGCTAACTGATAACATATTCTATAGTTTTCTACATCAGGTCACTAATAACATGCTCTATTAACTTTTTAAGTTGGCAAGTTGAATAAACAATACAAAACAAATATTAACATTGCTACCATTCAAAAAAAAGACATTAACTTTTTATGTTGACAGAACGTTAGTTTCTACTTGCTTATGATAGACAGAAGATATAAACTCTAGCTTTATAAGGGGAAAGCAATCAGTACCGAGTGACCCCCACATCCTACAAGCATATTTTAACCTCAGAAATTTACAGTCTGAATATACACAGGAGCACACTAAAGAAGACCCCATCACGGGAAGAGCTACTTTCGAGTAGAGAACATGTAAAACCAATCCGCATATCTAAATCTATTACATGCAAAAAGTGTTGCAAGTACCACGAATTTGGACATGTTGACTCAGAATGCACAACCAGGGGAGTGATATGTTTCACGAAGGAGGGTATTGTTGAAAAATTGGGTAATGACACAGTAGACACTGAAGATTGTGAGGACACTAAGCAAGAGGACCAGCTTTCAATTGAAGGGCTAAATAGTGACTCAGAAAAAGATGCAAACTTCAAAAAGGATTCTCGATGTTTAACCAACGAGGAAGAGATGCCATCAATTTCAGTTGACTCCAAGATAGAGATTCAAACTGAATAACTCTAATATAAAGGGCATGCCGATATATAGAGTAAGAGATTATGATGTCCCGGGCTAGTATATTGGAGAGATTATGATGCCATCAATTTGCCGAAGCCTTCTCGTCAGCAAAGCCACAACGCCTATCGCCGACAACTCTCCCGCTTGAGACCCTCTCGTTCTCACCACCTAAGCCACCATTTTCTCACACATACCCGAAATACCACGCAACTTCCAGCCCTGCATCCAGCTGTTGTGGGCTTCACATATCCCAAAACTTTGCTGCTCACCGCTCAACCACCCGCCAACGAAACGTCCTCGTTGTTCCCCTGCGCTCCCTTCCTCCTAAACTGAAAGCTAACAACTCTCCCCAGCTACCTCTCTCTTTCTCTCGCTCAATCCAGCAGACCGAGAGCCCGCAACTTCTCCCCCTTTCTTCACACAGCAGCCCCTCTTCCTTTCTTTCAGGCAACCTGCCACCAACATTGCTTTCAACCTTCAAGGACTTTGAAATAGCAAAGTACTATGAGATGAAGACTGTTAAGGTTAATACAGGAGGTTGGAAATTCTTCTTTCGCAGAAATCAGCTGTAATTTTGATTTAATCATGAGTCCAAAAGCAAGTCAATGTGACCGTACAGTTGATTAAGGAGTTGGTTTGAAGAGTTGAATCACTTCATTTTGAACTGAAGGAGGGAGAGCAAACTGGAGAAAAATTGGTTGGCAAGGATGCTTTTGTTGAAAAGCTCAGCAAAGAATTGACAGTTGTAATGAGGACTAGATCTGATGCAATTAGTCTTCTGAATGTTTGGTGCAGGATTATCACATACTTCGACAAAATACGTAGAAGAAAGCAACAAGTTTTGGTGGAGATAAAAGCGGATGGTTGTCGTTTGGCAAAGACATGAGTACTCGTTGTGTTGCCTCAACCTAAAGAGAAAAGCTTCCTTGCATTATGATTTTTCTTTTGCAGGTACCTCAAGCCTGCATATTCATTTAAGCTTGGTGTGTTAAAGACCCGTCCGCGTTGTAATAATACGGCGTTAATGACACTGTGTGTGTGAGCACCCGCGTTATTATCTTTTTGTAGGTGCATGGAGCCCAAAGGACACCTTTTTAAGCATGGTGGGTGTCAAAAGACACTGACTATGTCCGCTTTTTTAAGCGTGGTAGGAATACCCCAGCTTCTCGATGCAGCCCCCTAAATGAGGATGGCCGAATTTTCATCAAAACACCGGTTACAAAGAATAATCTAATTGAAATCATTTGGGCTAAAAAGCAATCAAAATGATGGATCTTAAATTAGAAATTAAGAATTGAAATTATTATATAAATCATCTTCAAAGAACAAAATGAATATAAATGGAGTCTACAAGACTTGTAGGGGACTCAACGACTAGTCAACGGGCTCGAATAAAACCCGTGATAAAAACACTGGTGCACCTATAAAATATAAGTGGGGTTTTCAATCGACTAATTAAAGTCACCATAACAATGCATTAAAATTATGTGGTTGTCTATTTGAAATCTCGAGTAAAATATAATGTTTAAAATGCACAATCAAGATCTTCAGTTTTTATTGCCACCGGATCCGTAACACCCAATTGCAAAAGCGGACTAAAAGTAAAACTAAAAACTTACATGAAAATATTTGCACAAATCTCAATTATAATATTCTCGTGCAAATTAGAATAAAACCTCCTAAAAGTCAGTCAAAATCAATAAATTGAAACTCCCACATGCGCTCCGACTAGCGTGTTGAACATTCGATCATAAGATTCGAGAATGCTACACAGGTTAAACAAATGCTTAAGCTCAAGCGAATAAGCCCTTAAATACGTGTAAAACTATTTATAAATCTTAACTCAACAAATATGAAATACCCACATGAGCTCCGACCAACGTGATAAATGCTCAATCTCAAGGTTCGAGAAAGTTGCACGGGTAAAAATGTGTGTTTATGCTCAACACCAAATGTGTCGAAATTATGCGAAGCTATTTAAAATCAATCGAGATCAACAAATGAAATTCTCGCTTGTGCTACATGCCACTAAATATTCAAGCTTATGTGTCTAAGAATGTTGTGCAGGCAATGGGCCGCCTTGCCTATAGGGCAAGGTCGTAAATGTCACACTTAAACCAATCTGATCCTAGAGCCGACAAGGTTGTGCCCCCACTGAGCTAGTCTGATCCTCCTCCTTTTAAGAACTGGAGTTGACAGGACTAATGATCTTAATGATGTTTAAGCAATCAATCCCCGATGATGGCCGAATTGATATAATATTTCAACTGGAATTGTCTATTTTAAAATTGTCTTAAAATCTAATTTGAATTCAATTATTTCAATTATTGAACTCCATCCTTTATAAGCAGGACAAACTTGACATGGTTCAAAGATAAAATCATTTCCTCCGATGATGGAAGTGAATCTCAACTGGAGGGGTCTATTTTTAAATTAAATCTCAAATTATATTTCTAAAACTCAAATAATATATATACTATGAACCTAATCATCTATAAGCAGGACAGAGTCGACAATGTTTAAGAGATTAACCTTCCCGATGATGATCGAGTTGACTGAAGATTTCAACCAGAGGGGTTTATTTCCAAAATTAAGTTTTAAAGTTATTTAAGTATGTTGAAATTATATATATACTATGAACCTCATCATCTGTAAGTGGGACAGAGTCGACAAGGTTTGAGAAGAACAACTCCCCGATGATGAGTATACTAATTGCACATCTCAATTGAAGGTGATATATTTATAAAAGCCAAAATTTCAAACCACAAAGTCAATAAAATAATCAAATGAAAAATATATCCCTAAAGCAAAATTCATCCGCCCTTTGCAACTATTTGTTGAGGCGGACAAATATAAGGCAGACTCAAGCTCACAAAGGGTCAATGTCATAATAATAACATCATTTCTACTCCTTATGATCTTCATGATACATGCGATAAGCTGCATGGAGGGGTACAACCTGAAATAGATATATTAGTTATACAATGTAGTAAAAAGAAATTCAATATAAATTTGGGTTACACACGGATCTCCCTCTGATATAATTTCTAACTAATCGGAGGTGTCCACTCCTGAAGGGGCAGGAGCATATGGTCTTGACTCGTCAGAAGAGGCGGTGGTGGATTGGTGCTTGGGATAGAAGGCTTGTGCGAAACTGAAATGATAGGAGAAGGAGCTCGAAAAGGAGCAAAAAACTGGATTGGAGTACAAGGTTTGTTCGGAGCATCAAACCCGACGTAACCTAAAGTCCCCGCGGACAGTGGTGTAGTGGCGATAGGGCTGTCAAAATGGGTCGTTGTTCGCAAACAGCTTGTGTTCAACTCATTACGTAGCTCGTATTTGATTCGTTCACTAAGCAAATGAGCGAAACACAAACTTTTTCTTTTGCACTCAATATATAAACGAGTCGAAAACAAATATTTGTTTGCGTGTTTGGCTCTTTTTAACTTGAAATAATTAAATATATATATATATATATATATATATATAGGTGTATATATTTGTGTGTGTATATATATATTGTTTGGAGGTTGAATATATATTGTTTAGTTTCTATCTCCCGAAAGGCCGGCTCCCATGCGCCGCTTGCCCATGCCAGCAATCCTGCCAGCAAACAGCAGCCGCAGTCACCGACGTCCCAGCGTCTTTCCTCCTAGCATCCTCCTCTCGCACGCACAACCTTGCAGCAGACCCTGCTCCATCTCGAGCTGAGACCATTGCCGCCTTCCCAATTCACGTCGGCATCCTCCATTCCTCCTCATGTCGGCGGGTCATAGCAGCGGACGCTCCTTGGTTTGTAGTTGAAGCCGCTTTCCTGTTGTGCTCGGCCCGAAGCCCTAGCTTGCCGACGTTGCACGCGGCTTGCTCGGCCTTCTCTCCGACAACCACCGCCTCCTCTCAGCCTGAAACAACCGGCCCGAAGGCCCTATATCCCTTGCTCGCAAAGCAGAGGCTGACCCCCTTCACCTCGCTGCTCCTCCATGTCGCCTCACCTTGCCTAGGCCTTCCACTTCTCAATCTTGCCAATGCCAATGCGTTGGTCTGGTAGCGTCACCATGTCAGTAAGCAACTCAAAGGCTCTCCCTCTCTCAATTTTGCGTTGCATAGCCGACACTTCTTCTGATTTTTCACATGGAAGACACCTCCTACAAAGGTATGAGCCCGTCATATTTTGTGTATGCTGCGATATTTATTTTAGGTATTTGTATTTACATCCCAGCATCCCAGATTGCAAATCTGGTCAACTCTGGTTGTCACCGCCTCCGACCGATGTCGCTACTTCTGACCACTGTCACTTACAATCAGCCTCATGTGCCTGAAACTGCGAACCACCATTAACATTATTAACCTTTCGCTTTTGAAATTAATTATGCCACAACTGAAAAAGAGCTTTTGGTTATAGTATATTTACTTGATTAATTTAGGTCATATTGATTGGTACTGAAATGCACTGTTTTCACTGACCATTCCGTAATTCAATATCTTATATCCAAAAAGGATGCAAAACATTGATTGATTTGATGGGTCATTATTTTACAAGAGTTTGATATCAAAGTTGTGGATAGAAAGAGAACCAAAAATCAAATAATTGGCCGCTTATCTAAGCTTGACTACGGGGGTTTTCTAGCTTTTATGTGAAATTCATGAAAACTTCCCTGATGAGTAGCTCCATGTTATATATCACGTGAATATGTCAAGGCATGCAGACATTGTGAACTTTATCGTTAGTGACATTTTATCCTTTAATTTGTCTCATCACCAAAAAGAGATTCAAGCATGATGCCAGATTTTATTTTTGGGACGGTCATATTTTTATAAGAAGTCTAAGGAATAAGTTATTAGGAGATTTTGACCCTTACAACAGATCCAATATGTGATTAAAAAAAGTCACGATTCAGAATTTGGTGGGTATTTTGGGATTATACCTGAAAAGATTTTACAATCAGGATTCTATTGGTTTGCTCTTTTTAGAGATGTAGATGATTAAATACTTGTGATATGAGCCAAAGAACAGTAAGTACAGTAATTAAATTCCATCAATTTAGAATGAAGAGGTTGATATCCTCCTAAATTTTCAACAAACAATAACCAAATTAAAATCAATAAGAATAAGTACATTGTCCATTGAAAACAATAAAAAAAAAACAAAAAAATATATATTAGAGATGCGAGGCTTTTCAGTCCACATCATATAAGTATGACATGGCAGGGAGCATGGTGCATGAACAAGCTCTACAGAACATTTAGGCCAAAGTGGCAAAAAAAAAATCAAGTTGTTTGCTATGATTGAGTGTCTCAAAGAATTTAGAGCATGCAATTAAGCAATTTGCAGACTATAATATTTGATACCCCATAAAAACACGATTTTAGTGCTTTCTAAAACTAGGCTTGACTTTAAACATACATTGTTCATTTCTTCTTCTTCTTCCCACCCTTTCCTGATTTTGAAGTCCCAGCAGCAGTGGCTGTACTTGCAGGCTCCTGCTTCTTCACTCTCCCAGGATGCCGAGGCACCAACTCAGCCACCTGAAGCATCAGGTGCTTCTCTGTAAACGAAAAATTATACACATTAGTGGGGAAAATCAAGGGGCATTTACGTACATACCGCTTATTTCTTATGTATGTACATATCTAACAACTAAACATTCATATTTAAATGCATACTTATTAAATCTTATACATATATGTATTATCTGATACAAGAGAAAATCACAAAATACTGCATCCAATTGGAAACAATCTACCACAGACTCAAGCACCCTCTATTCATTTGTAGACTGAAAATTAAGAGTTCAGAATGAGGAAGAAGAGGACTTCAACGGTGGACTGCTGCCAATACAACTAAAAGCTAAAAAAGACAATCAGCACGATCAATGTAACAGACATACAAAATAAATACATAAATAAAAAAAAAATAAAAAATAAAAATAATGTTAACTGACATACAAAGGTTTGAACTTTCAACTGCACCATGCTAGAAACTGCAGAGAGGCGCCGAAAAGCTTCTTTTATCTTCACCTTGTTTTCAATTTTATTTTGGAGCAATTACATACAGACCACCTAATTCCTAGGTATTTACATATATAACACCTAAAATTTATTTTTTGAAGTTATATTACTCAAATCTTTCACATCACATTAAAAATACCACTATTTTAACTATTAAAAAGCGAAATGCATATTTCATTCATAGGTAAGATGACATATAAAAATTGGAAATTTATGTGTTAGATATGTAAATACATAGCAATTGTGTGGTATGTATGTAAATCTTTCTTATTTTTCTTGCATCAAATTTGAGCCTTCTGGTCATGCAGATGGTACGTGGAAAGAGTAACAGCCAGCATTGACATCTAAATTTAAGTTCAATTAAAATTCAAGTTAAATTCGTATCCACTGGCCTTCTTCATTTGCATATTACTAATTGTAAGTCTAAAATCTAGGAGTAAACTTGAACTGAATACATAGCTCCAAGTTTCTGAATATTGAATCAAAAAGCATATAAATGCCTCCCATCATATATTATGAAATTATTGATCGTTCATTGTGCAACAATATGAATCTTCTAAAATTCGAACAAGTGTCGGTGGGCTTCCAAAAAAAAAGGCAATGATACAAACATTCCCTGACAAATCATTGTACCAAATTTATTATTTCTTACATCATTCTGCAGGCTATAGACTAATAACTAACTAAAAAAACGGCATTTTTCAAAGTTTAATTATGTTCTAAACAGTTTTCTCTAACCTGTGTGACTCGGCCATAATTTTCTTTGTAAAACCGAGCAAAGCAAAGGTGCTGTCTGAAGTTTAAATAATTTTGAGATGAAATACAAAAAATTCAAGTGAAGAGTCAAACTAGGCCCCTGACTTTGTAAAAAGGGGCTAAGATAATCCTTATCAGAGACTATTTCGACTCGTATTAAAATAGTTTGGGATTAAATTGACTCTTTTATAGACTTTGGAACTACTACAAAGACTCGGAGGACTTTGACACTTCTCTCCAAAAGTTTGCAATCCTTAATAGTAAACCATCCAGCTAATAAAATTACCATTACTACATCTGCTGTAACTAATCATGATCCATTAGCATTGGTTGCATTTTCTTCCGTATTTCATCCTCATAATTTTACAGAGCAAACTTGATAATCATTTAGTGCTGCAAAAACAATCTTTTTTTTTTACTGACGTTCTCAAGCTCCCATTTCTTCTTTACGGTATAAGCTTAAGCATGTGCAAACTATTCAAATTAAAATCATTATGAAATATTTCTTCATCAGAATCATAATCATCCAGCATCAGATTTGTTCCACCATGCAGAGAACTAGTGTAAGCCATTAGCTGTATAAAGTCCAATATTCTTAAATGAAAACCAGGCATTCAGTCATTTATCCTAATGAAACATTTCTTTATCAAAATCATAATCACGCAGCATTAGCCTTGTACCAATTTTTAGCTTTCAGGCGTTTTTAAATGTAAGAACTGGTGAAATTACGTGAATAAACTTTCATTTAAATTAAAAATTCAAAATTCAATGGTTCCGATGTGGTGAAATTTGGAATTATTCAATAGTAATAATGATTATGATAATAATAATAACAATACTAATGAAACGTTGTTGCAAAAAGAATAAAAAAAACAAAGGGGTTGCCGGTTGCAGCAGAATTAGAACTAGTCTTTTAATTAGGAGGTTCAGTTTCAAGGCTGCAGGATTTGCGTTTTTCGTGCTGGACCTTATCCTATTGTTTGGCTTATCTGGAGTTTGCACGTATAATGCAATATGGATGTAGTTCTGACAAATATGCGGGACTGTAGTGATTAGGAGTGGTGGATTGCTTTGGAACTCGAATTTGAATTTGATAGAGCTTAGTTGTTTTCGGAATAAAAAATTAAAGCAGATTAATTTAAACAAAATTGAGACTAAATCCTCTGCTAAAGTATATCTATTAATCTAGGCTATGAGAAGAATATAAACAATCTTTAAGACAAGTAATTTATAAATTGTCTTCAATTAAATTTCTCTTCCAGTATTCAGGCTTGTGAGTGCAAGTTAGAGATACATGATTTCTTTGAGTTGGATACTATAAAACTAACTAATTTTATGAGAACTCATCTCCTTACATCAATGTGAGGCCTAAATTCTCTACTTTGATATATTCATCTCTCATTTGTTTCATTACAGTTTGTTATTGGCTAATTTAGCACTATTGATTTTGATAATGATGCATTGATTTTTGACATTAGCCATTGGAATTTGGAATAATTCAAAACTATTAAATCAAAAAAGAAGTGTTGCTGAAAAAGAAAAACCATAATTGCAGTGGAAAATGTGTTTTTTCCAGTCTGCTCTTATCCTCCTACTATGTCTTATCTTATTCATAAGCATGTAGATATGTGAAACTGTCCAGCAGGAGTTCAACTATTTCGAGTAAGAAGTTAAAATTGGGATTAATTTAAATTGAATAGAAATTGATGTTGTGCTACCATTATCTCATAACCTAAGATATGAGCAGTCTAAAAATAAAGATAAGAGGCTTTTAATTCACAACTTTTGTTCTTAAATAAAATTTCACTTTCGATTCTCAATTTTGAGTGTTACTTCAAAAGCAGTATGAGTGTGACTACCAAAATTTGCAAGCAGTCCTGTACTTACAACAAATATGAGATAGAATTTTCTCTACTTTGATGCTTCTTCACTCATTTATTTTCCTGTATATTTCATTATTGACAAATTTAATGCCCTTATTTTGGTCAAAAAGTGATATGTAAACAACTTAATTTAGTGAATTTAAATTTTTTTGTTCGTTGATTTTATTCATTTCAACATTTCAACTAAATTCTAGGTTTTTCTACAATAATTCCATTACAAATTGGACTAAATGGCGATTGCATGTTTTCCTTTAAAGAAAGTGAATTACTGAAATAATTGAAAAGCTTGTGAACTATTAATCCTCAACTTTCTTTTGCATGAAAACATACTACACATCATATTAGCCGCATTAAAAAATCCTAACTCTCATCCTGAATCAAGTTCAACATAAATTTTCGATGAACAAACTTAACAATGACAAGGGTTCCTAATTCTTAATTGTTAGAGCTACTGGAGTTCAAACATGCATCTCAAAAGAAAGATTACATTAGCAAACATAAGATCATTTTCTGCAATAACATAATAAAATTAGGGTTACTAATTCTTACTTGAATGAATTGCAGGGTTGTAAAGAGATCCATCTTCCCTTTTCAGCAAAACCCTAACTCGACCCCGCTGCATGAAATCTCGAGGGTACGCCTTATCAAGCTGGAAATGAAAGCAATCAATTTTAAACAAAAAATAATACACAAGTTCGAGGATATAGAAATATAAGGCGGATGTTGATGTACCTCAATAGCACAAGGAATTTTGAGGTGTTTACAACAGTCTCCAATCTCAAGGCATGTGGGATTTTCGCATGCCTTGGAAGCACCGATCCTCCGCCCCTCAGCTATAGTCTTCTTTGAATTTATGTAGATAGGATAGATTATATTCCATTTCTTAAAGTTAGCTAGCCCTCCATCCATATTTGGATAATAATGTTCAACCCTTACTGTTACATTAGAAAAAAAAATTTTCAATCAGTACAAAAGCACCGGATTCTTTTTTCTGCCGTGTTCAAGGGAAAAATAAAAGAATAAATATTAAAACATGGATTTTGGAGCCCTGATCAGGATTTTGACCAATAGTTTGTTCATATGTTTGAATTAACTAAGGCTACTGCTAGACCCCAAAATAAACCTCTAACTACTAGAACAAGATCAGGACAGAAACTAAATGAGAAATTAGAAAGCAAGCATTCAGCTACTTTGTAATGTCATAATAATTTTGGCATCTCTCTTTAAGCAACTCTCAGAGATAATACTAGCACCCAGTAATAGAATATGCATTCGACAGATTCTGGTATTTTGTAAAACTAGGTTATTTAGTACATATAAGATCAAAATGTAAAGCTTATTCAAAGCCTCCCTTCAATTAGAGTTACAACTGCAGGGAAATGATCTTCAAACTGGTTGAGGAGTTCAGCCACATAGTATGAATTATGAAGGTTTCATATAAAAAAATGCGGATAAGAAACAATCCATAACATGAATATTTTTAAAGATTGCAAATGAGAAAAAGGAAGCAAAAACAAGAGAAAAGGAGTAAACCAAGAAATTATGGATCCCAGATAAAGGAAAGTAGTGGGAAATCACTGTAGGTTTGGTTAAACAAGCCCAGATCTGTTAAAATGTTGGATGATTTTCTCCATGCTTGCTGTGATATGGACTGGCTCGCACAACTTTGGCCAGCCGGGTACCACTTTTCCTTTCTTTTTTTAATTTATTCTGTATTGGTAGGTGGAGTAGGTGGAGGTAATAAGCAAAAATGAATGAATTTGGGGTGAAGAAAACTGGGAACGCTTGAGGCCTCGTGCAACATATTCCTTCCATTCCACAACAACAACATGGGCATAAACTTATCTAGCAATTCATCTTTAGGATATTTTCAAGGTTCTTCAGCTGGTAGGCCAGTGGCAATTACAATTATGAGGCAATGGTGGACATGCTAAAGATAGTTTATCATGGCTTGGAAGCCTTGGAAGCCGTCATTTTGTGCCCTCTAAAGATGTGCCAATCCCTAGGTGGGTGAGACAGCATGGTCTATTGCTGAGCATTGTGCACATTGTTTAGACGTTGCGGCGGAAAATTCAACCACATTAATTTAGCAATGGAAAAACCGGCTGAAGTTTTTATCGCATGATAATTCACTTAATAGCGGTGAATTACCAGTAGAAAGTTATGCCACAATGTTTTAGCAGTGGAAATTTCAGCCAGTAATCCGCTAATAGCTTCTTTAAACCTAACACGATCCCGCCAAACCCTCATTTGCTCTTCTTCTCATTTCTCTCCTAGGGCTCAGGTGACAATTGCATCTAGTATACTCTCTGGCAATATTCATAGCTCTTTTTCTTTCTAGCAACCTCATGGCAAGACATTCTGATACCGGAGGAGAAAAGCCCAGAACCACAATAAAATTGGAAATACAAATATTATTGTCGAAATCCCAATAGGTTACAACGACGACTATTCAAAACCTGAACTACATGATAGCAAACATAAAACAACAACTTAAGGCGACGACGAAGCAACTGGACAGCAGGAGTGTCATCTGGTATCATATAGGTTGCTAAATGAGTTTTGTGAGTTTTGTGTTCATGCTCTGAATTACTAAAAATTAATATATCAACTGATGATAATTGCATCTCACACCAAGAATTAAACAAGAATAGGTTATGTTTTAAACAAGAATGAGTTTTGATTTTGTTTAAACAAGAATAGGTTTTGTTTTAAACAAGAATAGGTTGTGCATTAAAGAATTCCTTTCCATAAGTCTTCTTGTTGCTGTCTCCAAGCTCCATTCTTCAGTTTCTGCAAAAATAAAATTAGTCGCTTCTTCTTCACTTGCACATAAAACATAAGTTAGTCGAGACAGAGCGTCTGCAAGGGCATTGTTCTTCTCATCCACGTGTTCAAAATTGATTGTGATCCCGAGTCCGTTGATGAAATCTGTGAAGGCAAGCCATCTGACCCTTGATGGCTTATTTTGTGTCATTTTATTGTAGAAAGAAATGATTGCTAGCTAATCAGTGCGGAGAGTACTTTCCAGCTAAGTATTATGGCAACACAATCAGAGTTCTACCAATAATCAGATTTACTTATCAATACCTTGCAGATTTATGCAAAAAGGTTGCGATACAAAGAGGTATAAAAGATTTATCTATTTGTAGGAAAATTTCGGTGCTTTGTTATTACAACCAGCACAAGAAGTACGGCCTAAGAAAGTCAAAGAACTATAAGGGAAAGTCTCATGACACTCATATTCGTGTCATCAAAAATAAGAACAAGCCTCGCTCAACAAAATGTCGATGTTACATATGCGGCGAGGAAGGGCACTTCGCTCGGGGGTGTAAAAACAAAAAAGGCAACATGACGAGAGCAGCAATACTCAACAACTTGGAGTTTCCTGAAGATTACGATGTACTGTGCGTAAATTTTAATGAAGAAGAGTCTGATGCCATTTGCTCAATCTCAGAAGGAGCAAATACACTAATACACATCAAACAAGCATTAGAAGATCGCGAATTTAAAGGGTTAAGGGCTGCTCTCGGGTCGAAGGCGCCGTCGGCGCCCATTCCAGCCTTTAGTCCAAAGTTTTTTTTAGTATTTTTAAACACAAATTTTTTATTTAATAATAATTCACAAATAAACATTTCACAAACGATTATTTTCACAAACAACAACAAACTAACTTTTATATATGAAAATACACTTTTACAAACACATTTTTCGAATTAAACATTCACACCTATTAAGCAATCTAAGTATAAATCAGCGTCGAAATCAAGCCACAACACTGAACGCTGACACAAAACTATACACATAATAAAAGTTCAGAATTCTAAAGCAAAACAAACCAAACCAAATCCAATCCACACAATTACATTAAATACATAAATATTCTTAAACAAATATAGAATCCAAAGTCTTCAATTATTCTGTCTCTTCTTCAGTGTTTTCTCCTCCTCTAATATCTCCCATGGATTGGTAATGAACATATAAGTTGTAGAAGGAACGGCACGGGAATTGATCTGTCAAATTTTCTTCAATCCACCCATTTTCTTTAAACATCTGAACTAATCCTGCTTCAAAAGTTCCAGTATGATCAAAACTTTCTTTCATTCTCCAATTTAGGTTATCAAAAAGGTACTTAAGATCTCCCATGCATTCATAATACTCTGAAGTTCCCTTTCAATTTTCTTCAATTTATTCTTTAAAGCAAGCGAACTTCCAACTGTTGGTGGTATTAATGGAATTGAAGCACGTGAAGAATGATCTATAATAGCATTTAATGCTTCATTTCCATTTCTAACATAATTATCATCAGTATGCAAGTGGCAAATTTCCTACGATTAAATCTATCATAGATGCAAAAATTTTTGCATGTATGGAATCCCTTAGTGCTTTAAAAATTCATTATCTTGATAAACAGGAAATTACTTTCCGCACCGATTGCCAAGCAATCATCTTTTTCTACGATAAAATGACACAAAATAAGCCATCAAGGGTCAGATGGCTCGCCTTCACAGATTTCATCAACGGACTCGGGATCACAATCAATTTTGAACACGTGGATGACAAGAACAATGCCCTTGCAGACGCTCTGTCTCGACTAACTTATGTTTTATGTGCAGGTGAAGAAGAAGCGACTAATTTTATTTTTGCAGAAACTGAAGAATGGAGCTTGGAGACAGCAGCAAGAAGACTTATGGAAATGAATTCTTTAATGCAGAACCTATTCTTGTTCAAACATAACCTATTCTTGTTTAAACAAAATCAAAACTCATTCTTGTTTAAAACAGAACCTATTCTTGTTTACTTCCTGGTGTGAGATGCAATTGTCATCAGTTGATATATTATTTTTTAGTAATTCAAAACATGAACACAAAACTCACAAAACTCATTTAGCAACCTATATGATACCAGATGGCACTCCTGTTGTCCAGCTGCTTCGTCGTCGCCTTAAGTTGTTGTTTTATGTTTGCTTTAACACTAATACACTTCCTCCTTCCTCCTAATGAGCCCATTATGGGCCCAGTAATGTATCCTCCCGCAATCATAGGTTCACAAAATGGACCCTCTTCTTCCTAAAACTCTTTCCAAAATCTAAGGTCCAGTGATTTTAAGAAATCCTTCCAATAAAACATGTGGACCTTGTCATCTGCCCACAATACACAGGGAGTTCTTCTTGTACTCCCTGATGACTTCCTTTGTATGACGACGTAATTTCTAGATGGGAGTCGATTACATTAAATTTGGTCAATGATAAACAATTTGCAGACACTAAAGCTAAAGTCCAGTTCATTGAAAATCTGCTTGGAGAAGTGGAAAAGAAAAAATGGATCCAATGACGTATGGCTTATGAGGATGAATACGAGGCCTTGGTCAATATAGTGGACGACCCACAAAATGTTTTATCTCAAATCAGAAGAATTATCTTATTAGAAGACCCTTATCAAGGCTCGACTGAAGAACAGAATCGTGCTTACCTAGATCTCGAGAGACTGGTATGTTCTGAAATTAGAAATATGTTTAAATATATGAATGACTACAAGGTCTTGGCAGCCAAATCAGAAAGAATGTACCGAGAACTCTCCGATAAATTCTTTAGGAAGATGTCACCAATCCTTGGAAATGAAGTAGAAGAAGAATTCAAAGATAAGTATCCTGGCAACACAATCGGAGTTCTACCAAGAATCAAATTTACTTACCAATACCTTGCAGATTTATGCAAAAAGGCTGCGGTACAAAGAGGTATAAAAGATTTATCTATTTGTAATAAAATTTTGGTACCTGGTTATTACAACCAGCACAAGAAGTACGGCCTAAGAAAGTCAAAGAACTATAAGGGAAAACCTCATGACACTCATATTCGTGTCATAAAAAATAAGAACAAGTCTCGCTCAACAAAATGTCGATGTTACATATGCTGCGAGGAAGGGCACTTCGCTCGGGAGTGTAAAAACAAAAGAGGCAACATGACGAGAGCAACAATACTCAACAACTTGGAGTTGTCAGAAGATTACGATGTATTGGCCGTAGATCATAATGAAGAAGAGTCTGATATCATTTGTTCAATCTCAGAAGGAGAAGGAGCAAATACACTAATACACATCAAACAAGCATTAGAAGATGGACCAGCAGAGGAGTTCAGCTTCATGCTTAAAGAAAATCTTGGATGGAGTTGTGCCATCAAACTGAACGACGAACGGAAAAAATGTTCTCATCAGTGGGAACATAATAGGCCAAATCAGGGGCCTTTTTTTCATTGTGCTTATTGCTTTATAATTACAAATATGAATATGAGCATTCATTGTAAAATTTGCAAAATATCGGTCTGTCCGTTATGTGCAAGATTTTATTTATCAATTAATGTATAAAAAGAACTGAACCTGCAGCAATTTCAATCAAAGGATATGCTGATCCAAGAATTGGTCAAATATACTGACCGTTTGATAGAAGAAAATTGCAGGTTAAGAGAGCAATTGCAGAAATCGTTGGAAAAACAATTAACTGGAGATATGCAGGAGCTCTCCTTTCATGATAAAGGCAAACAGGTGACATTTGAAGAAAACAAAGAAAGAGAACGCATTGAAGAAATTGGGGAATTTGAAGAATCAAATTCAAGCGCCAAAATGTTGAATGAATCCTTGAAAGAACAATTGCAGAAAAGCCCAAGAAGGGAAATAAATAGATTGTTCAATCTAATAATCATCTTTGATGTACCAGGAACAGAAAGATTCAAACTTCGAGCAATTGTAGATACTGGAGCCACTTCATGCTGCGTTAAAATTGGAGATGTTCCTAAATCGGTACTTGAAGATCTCAATTACCAGGTCACATTCAGCGGAGTCAATTCAATAACCAATTCCTGCAAAAAGATGAAAGCAGGTAATATGCTGATAAATGAGCATTCTTTTCAAATTCCGCTAATCTATTGTCTAGAAATGGATGTTAAAGATGGCATCCAGATGCTCCTTGGCTGTAATTTTATAACAAATATGCAAGGAGATATACGAAGTGAGGGAAATACTATAAAATTTTTCAAAGAAATAACTCATGTCAAAATGACTACAGAACTGGAAATAGCAGCAAAACAAATCCCTGAGTTAGACATAGATTATGATTTCTATACAAAAAATGCAACTTGAATTCTTCTATTCTAATGTATTAAATGCAGAAACTCCATTCATGAGAAAATTCAGGTCTATTTTCCAACTATTACAAAGTAATGGATACATTGGCGAAAATCCACTCAAACATTGGAGTAAGAATTTGATTGCTTGTAAGCTTGATATAATAAATCCTGATCTAATCATACATGATAAACCAATGAAACACGTGACACCAATGATGCAAGATCAGTTTAAGCACCATATTGATGGGCTGCTAGAACTAAAAGTCATTCGGCCTAGCAAAAGCCGTCATCACATGATGGCCATGATTGTGAATTCGGGTACAACTATTGACCCAAAAAATGGTAAGGAAATAAGAAGTAAGGAAAGACTTGTTTTCAATTATATGTCTTTAAACGATAATACTTATAAAGACCAATACTCCTTACTCGGAATTAATACTTTGTTGAAAAGGATAGGAAATAGCAAAGTATATTCAAAGTTCGATTAGAAAAGCGGGTTTCACCAGGTAGCAATGCACCAGGAGTCCATTGAATGGATGACATTTATTGTACCAACACGTTTGTTTGAATGACTGGTTATGTCATTCGGATTAAAAAACGCGTCTGCAGTTTTCAGAGGAAAATGGATTTGTGTTTTAATAATTGCTCAGAATTTCTTATAGTTTATATCGATGATATATTAATTTTTAGTAATTCAGAGCAAGAACACAAAACTCATTTAGAAAAGTTCCTTGAAATTTTGAGAAAAAATGGACTGGTGCACTCACCAACATAAATGAAGACCGCAGTCAATGAAATTGAATTTCTTGTGGCGGTAATTGGAAACAGAAGAATAAAACTCCAACCTCATATTATCAGAAAAATGGCGGATTTCCCTGATAAAAAGTTAAAAGAAAAACAAGGTATGAGATCTTGATTGGGAATTCTTAATTATGCAAGATCCTATATCCGAAATTTAGGAACATTACTAGGTCCTCTGTATCAGAAAACATCTCCACATGGAGATAAAAAAATGAAAGATCATGACTCGGCATTAATCAGACAAATAAAGAATCTGGTACAAAATCTTCCTGATCTTGAGATTCCACCTACTAATGCTTACATTGTTTTAGAAACAGATGGCTGCATGGAAGGCTGAGGTGGAATATGTAAGTGGAAGAAAATGAAAAATAACTCAAGGAATACTGAGCGGATTTGTGCGTATGCAAGTGGCAAATTTCCTACAATTAATTCTACCATAGATGCAGAAATTTTCGCATGTATGAAATCTCTTAGTGCTTTAAAAATTCATTATCTTGATAAACAGGAAATTACTCTCCGCACTGATTGTCAAGCAATCATCTCTTTCTACAATAAAATGGCACAAAATAAGCCATAATGGGTCAGACGGCTCGCCTTCACAGATTTCATCAGCGAACTCGGGATCACAATCAATTTTGAACACGTGGATGGCAAGAACAATGTCCTTGCAGGCGCTTTGTCCCGACTAATTTATGTTTAATGTGCAGGTGAAGAAGCGACTAATTTTATTTTTGCAGAAACTGAAGAATGGAGCCCTGAGACAGCAGCAAAAAAACTTATGAAAAGGAATTCTTTAATGCGCTTGGGCCAGATTTTCCAGCAATGTCTCCAAAAGAAGCTAATGACTTGCACTGGGAGCTTCTATGTGAAACATTCAACCACCCAATCAACCTCGACGCTCACACAAAGCTCGGGGGAGCTGCACGAAGAATGGAGGAGGATCAAGTCATGAAGGTCCTCAATGAATTATGAATCCTTCAAGGGATATACGAAAATAAGTCTAGATATTGTAGATGTATATCAACCAAAGACAATATGTGGTCAGATGTCTCACCGTATATCTACCGTATGAAGAAGCAATTGGCTAATCTTGTTGACATCATAGCGGACGTAACAAATAAGGGGTTAACTAATTCAGTTTGAATTAGTGGAGCACATGGCGGGCTTTGGTGACTTACCTAACATTTCTATGAACCGAAAGATTCCTTTCGGTGCGTCTGTATTAGGTGTAAAGCTGAAGGCATCTTTGCTTTCGACCCATTATTGTGTATGTTTTATTTTCTTTTGAGCTGTAAAATGGATGGCATCTGTTTTGGTGGGTGTACCAAACGATGCTAAGTGTCGGCAAAACCTCCCTTGTTTCTGCCTATATATATATGTATGGTTTATGAAGAAGCAGACACACCGGGAATTACCTGAGAGTCTACTCTTCCTTTAAGTGTTCAGTAAGTTTTCAAGTTTTAATAATATTTCAATTTATGGTTATTGTTCATCCAACATAAGTTCTTTGTGACCCCGAGCTGGCGATCCTTAAAATAGGAGGGAAAAGTAGGATGCGGTGTTAAGGCTGGGAGGGAGAGGGTGAGAGCTGTGGTTGGGTTGTAGTGGGGAAGGGAATGGGAGAAAGTTGTTGTTGGGCGGTAGGGGTTAGGCTCTAGTCGGGAAGGAAATGGGGAAGAGTTGTTGTTGGGCTGTAGTGGGGAAGAGGGCTGTAGAGTTGTTGCTTAAGCCTTAATATTTTATTTCAGTGAAGGATGAAGCTTAACTCATCAAAGTCTAATAGTAATAATAAAAAAATTCCCATGAACTCATGCATACCACCCTAGTTGATAGGAGTTATCGTAAAATCAAATGGTGCTATTAGAAATATAATTTATGGCCCTACAACTCACCAATTTACAAACACATGCAGCTACATACCTCTAAAAGTAAAGCTCTTCTCATTTCATCTCTTGTCCTTCTACAACAACCCTCCTAGGTAAGGTCAAAATTACAAAAAAGCACTAATACCCCATTTTTAAATCTCACCCCCCTCTCTCTAAAATCTAGTTCATCTCACTCCCAGCAACAAGCTTTCATGCAGCTTTTATTGCCCTCTCAATTGATCTCCATCATATTAACCCTAGCATATCACTCGCATTAACTCGTATCCTGATGGGAGTCTCTTGTCATTACACTCAAAGAATTACTCCTACTTTCAATAATCACATTATTATATAATCTTGACATTATATCATCTTGACTACCATGTAGGCCCTGTTGAATAGAAAATCTTCAATTTTAAGGAGCATCATTGAACAAACACAATTTTACACACAAACTACAATTTTACACATAAACTATGTAGTGATCATGTGATTCATAATGCAAACATATAGAGACTACCTTGCAATTGTCAGTAAAACAAAACTTCATTTTCTTGCAGCTTCTCAAATTGGTTGGCATGGTGACACATAAAATCTCAAGCATCAGCTGGATACAATGGAATAGAGATTACAAATCTGAGCAGACAAAATCGTGCCATACCTAAAGCAATGTTATTAAAGGAAGAGTCAAACATGTGCAGGCTACATGAGTGTATAGAATTACCTCTACAGTGAGTATCCTTTTTGTTGCTAACATTATTGATTTTAGTTGACCAGTTATAATTGGCCTTTTGTTGATAATATGAATCCTTGCTAAACAAGCTTAACTGAATCAAGGTTATGACTAGGTCAATCAATGCTAATCTTTCAAACAAAAATTATGAATTATTTTTATAGAGAATTCAACATGGGATGACGAGCAAAGGACGCCAAGGTTGGAGGAACAATGATGCAAATAAGAAATCACATTAAATTGAAAGTATGTGCAAGTGCTTTACAGAGGATTACAAATCCAATGATGGAGAATAGGGCATAAATGATGATGCAACTGTCTTGGGGACAACGGCTCCTAATACAGCTAAAGAATGAGATGCATGCCAGCAAGTAATTTTGATTAGAAATTTATTATTCAAAAGGCCAATTAATAGCCTGCTTGGTTGCCTTTTTATGTAAGCTAAGCAATGATATATTAAGTGAACTTAAGTAGTAAGTTATGAAAAAGATAAGCTGATGAATCTATTTGGTATTTTTTCAAAAACTTTAATTGAACTCTAAGTTGAAGTTATATTTCATAACTTATGAAACAATTAAAATTTTTTGACAATCAATTCTCATTACCAGTGAATGCTGCTTTACCAAAAATACAACATTTGGCTTAACCCAAAAGGAAGGAAAACAAAAGCACAAAGGTAACAAGATTTCATAGAGGAGGAAAAAAACCGGAGATCATGAAGCTAACTAAAACTCACAAAAGAGGGAAGAAGACAGGAGTACAGCAGACAAGACAACCAAAAGAAAAAAACAACAAAACTCTAAGTAAACTCGCCGAAGTTGTAGAGGGGAAAGGGGGTAGATTGCTTCAATAGAAGATGGAAAGCAATATGCTAAGCTAAGCTAAGAGTGACAAGTAAGGCAATTAAACATGGCACTTATTCTCAGAAAAATGTATTGCTCAAAAAATGCATTCGAGAAAAAGGCAGTAAACAATCTGGAGTATATATGGTGCAATCCATTTATCATTTTTAATAGACACAGGCTTTGCACACGCCATTTATTGCAGAAAATGCGTCAAAGATGAAGTAGATCACAGAAATGTGCATTAAAAAAATATGATCCCTGGAAAAAGCATTGCAGTAGCCTAATCCATAAGGGCTTATCTGGTAACGGATTTAGAGCAGGATTTAATCCAAATCTTGCCAGACGGCCATTTTGGACAAAATAAAGCCGCTGATTTGATCAACCCGGATTTCGGCCTTGAATCCCGGATTTACTAAATCCCGTGAATCGGCAGATTTAGTAAATCGGGGATGGCTTTCGCGCAAAAAGAAAGATGTGGAGTTACCTTCAGGTAGGAGCCGAGCGGAAGGAGAAGAAAGATGGGAATTTCTGGTCTCGGTACGCCGCGATCCCGTTGTTGCCTTCCGCGACTGTATCACGAGGAGAAGCTAGCTATTTTATTTTACTTTTTATTTAAATTAATTTTATTATTTAATTGACTATTAATTATAAATTAATTTGTAAATATTAAATTAAGAAAAATTAAATAAATTTAGATATAATTTTTATAAATTAAATTTATATTATTTAATGAAATTTTAAGTAATTCTTAAGTAATATAACTAATTCATAATTAATATAAATTATTATTTATTTTACTAAATCACTTGATATTAATTAGTATAAAAAAATTTTAAATTGAATGTAATTAAATTTAATAATTAATTTTTATTTTAATAAAAAAATAATATATTATATTTTTTTAATTTTAATAAACATAATAAATTTTTAAATCTCAATATAAGTTCTAAACAGTTTGACAAAATTTTACTAACTTTATCAAATATTTTGTCAAACGAACGAGTTTTAACCCTTAACAGATTTACTAAATTTTACTAACCTATATCTAATATGTTGTCATACAACCCTAAAAAAAACAGAGCCAAATGAACATTCACATGAAGCTAGGATGGAAGTTCTATTTACCTAAAAGATGGGTCTTTCTAAAGTACGATATGCACATCTATTCTGTGTTGAATAATATTCCGTCCGGACGGCCAACCACTGACCGCCACATTGTCCGCTTATGAGGCTTATGACAATGTGGTGTCTGGTGGCTGATCGTTTGGACGTACGGTGTTCATGAAGAGTCTTAGTGCAACTGTTCTCTTTGTAATTAAAAATAAAAGGGAGGGGAATTGAAGCCAATTTTCACCTTTCTTCGCTGCTTCCAATGGTGACTATGGATTGTTCTGCAAGAACAACAGTCTTAACTAGATCATCGCTTTTATGATCTCAAAACAGATCGTTGCAGATGGTTATCTTGCATAAGAAACTCTCACTGCCAGCAGATATCTTAAGGGGCAACTTGGCAACAGGATTTAACCTAAATCCTACCAAACAACATAAATGACAATTTTATTATGCATAATCTTAATCATTTCTCCCTCTTTTTACCTTAAACCAAACATTCATTAAATCCTGGCATTGGGTGGAATTAACTTAAATCCATAATCTAACAAACAAATATTCCTTTTTACACGTTGCTTTTCCATCTGTGTCTTCTCCTGCAAGCTCCCGTTGAGACCTCCTTGCATCCCCGTCGTCGTAAGTTTTGGGAATTTAGAGTAGTAAGGCTTTGTTATATCGTAATGGATTTAAGAAGTATTTAACTTAAATTTTATCAGTGAAAAAATACTGATTTTAAATACAAATTTTATGAATTTTATGAATTTTATAAATTCAATCCCTTCTTATTTTCTCTTCAAGGGGTTGTGTGGTCTATGAAAAAATAGTTGGTTTTTTTTTACAATAAATGTTTTTTTTTAATTTTGTTCGCTATTTATACGCATATCAAATGTGATGTATTCAAGCAAACTCTGAATATAGTTGTCCCATCTCAACTCAAAGTTCGTGAAATTTTTAGGGAGTGTTTGGCAGAACGATCGGATTTAGGCTATGTAGGATATCAAATTTGGATTTCCAGCGAGCTCTTGACAGGAGTGAAGGTCGCAAGCAACAGTAACATAAATTCGACAAATCCGCCTCTCAGTGAGATTTGATAAATCCAGATTTGCAGACTGAACAACTGTAAAGAAATCAGAAGGGGGTTAAATTATTAGTAAGAATTTTTGGTTTGAAAAGTCATCTTATAATTTAGAATAATATTTAGCAATTGAATTTTTTTATGGTGGAATATTTGGTTTGAGTGGGATTCCACTTGTTAAAAGTAAAACAAATTTGATCTTCTTCGTTGGAAGAACTAATTTATCTTTTGGTGTCACCATAGATTATAGTTGGAAGCATCTATCTCAACAATCTTAGACAATCATTAGTTCATCACTACGCTTAACCACGTAATAAGCTGTGAACCGCGTAGGCCGTTGGGGCAAATATTAATGATGTTCGTAGGCTTTGAGAGCCGGAGTCAGAAGCTGCATGAACTAATGATCACGTAGGTCGTTGTTGACACATGGACCGTAGTGATGAGCTCTTGTCCCACAAAAGAGAAATGATTACTAGATTTTTCAGGTTATAACATTGTCAATTGACGGTGTGTGGTTGGTACTGATTGACGATGGTGGTTGGCGGTGGTTGGAGGTGGTTGGCGGTGGTCGACGGCGGTTGACGTAGTCAATGACAGATGGTGGTCGATGGTAGTCGGTGGTTATCGAGGGAGGTCGACAATAGTCGACGACAGTTGGCGGTGATGCTGCGCGGGTGCGTCTCCCGAAAGACTTTT
>NW_018164536.1:6248435-6248887 GCF_001263595.1 Phalaenopsis equestris
GCCGGCGGTTGACGTAGCCAACGGCAGATGGGGGTCGATGGTAGTCGGTGGTTATCGAGGGAGGTCGACAATGGTCGACGGCGGTTGGCGGTGATGCTGAGTTGTAGCTTCTCCTGAAAGCCTCTGGCTCTCTTTAGGCTTTCGCCTCCTCTCATGTAAAGGGTACAATTTTATTTATAGTATTCTAGGTACAATTAATACACTAATATGTAGGCCGTAGTGATGAGTATGAATGACGTTAGTAGGCCGCAGGGGCCGGAGTTGGGAGCTGCATGAGTTGTGAAACATGTAGGCTATTGAGGTGAGTATGAATGACATTCATAGGCCACGAGGGCAGGAGTCGAGAGCTGCAAAGCTGTGAACCACATAGGTCGTTGAGGCAAATATTAGTGATGTCCGTAGGCCTTGAGAGCCGGAGTCAGAAACTCCATGAACTAATGACCACGTAGGTC
>NW_018164536.1:6249622-6253220 GCF_001263595.1 Phalaenopsis equestris
GTGGTGGGTGGCGGTTGTTGATGATGGTTGGCGGTGGTCGACGGCGGTTGACGTAGTCAATGACAGATGGTGGTCGATGGTAGTCGGTGGTTATCGAGGGAGGTCGACAATAGTCGACGACAGTTGGCGGTGATGCTGAGCTGTAGCTTCTCCTGAAAGCCTTTGGCTCTCTTTAGGATTTCTCCTCCTCTCATGTAAGGGGTAAAGTTTTATTTATAGTATTTTGGGTACAATTAATACACTAATATGAACCATTTTTATCGGACGGTTCAGAGAATTTCCTTGAATCATACGGTGTTTAGTGGACATTTGAGTGACTTAATGATGTCGGAATTGAGTGATCTTAGACTCGTTGGATTCTTCTTCTCAAGACGCTCGATTTGAGTATAGATTTACTAGTGTCGGCGTCTGTTTGACCTTCCAAATGTGTCTGAAAATCTTGTAACAGTGGTTTCATGAGTTGATTTGGGCTCAATTTGACTCGGATCGAACTAGTTTTTATATCATTAGGTTCGTCTCATCGTGCCGATCAGTTTGACTATAAGTTTGCTGAAATCGGAGCTGTAGAAAATTTTTTATCAAGATTTGAACGTTTTTTATTTAAAATATTGTCTTGAGATTTGTGTCATGCCTCGAGATTCATGCTGAATGATGAAAATTTGTTGATGGCTGATGCGGCGGGAATTTGTTAAGCTTAATAATAATGATGCAATGTAACCCAAACTATAATATTATTTTGATGAAAATAATTTATCTTTAAAAATCTATTTAAAATCTCAATTCTCGTTTACGTACTACCTTATAGGAGCATGAACCAATATCTTTTAAGGCTCGTAGCCTTCAGAGATTTTTCAGTGAAGACCCTCTTGGGTTCGTCTTCCACCGGCATGATAGCTTCTTATTGGGTATTGCCTTATGGGCTTGACTTCCAGAAGCATGGTTGAAAAGATAATCCATTGAAGATGTAAGATTAGTTCTGAGTTGTATAACCGAGGATGCTTGATGTTATTAATCCGTAACAAAGTCATATGAAATTCATTGAGGATGGTCGACTTATCCTAGGCTGTTGGTTGAAGCTTTTGCTTGGTGACCGTAACCTGTTATGGAAGAGGTCGAAGAAAATCCACCAAGAATTTTGGATCTATCCGAGATTGTATGTCAAAACTTTTGTTTGACGATGGTAGCATGTAATGGAAGAGGTCGAATTGAGTCCCCTTGGGATCAATTATGCCTAAAATGAGGTGTCAGAAACGCACTGTGTTTCTCGAGACTAGGGCATAGGTCGCAATGAACCGTATATTTTTTTTGGAAATATGGTTGCAGTCATACTAAAAAAAAATGTTTGATAACTTTTCAGTTGTTGCTTTTGAATCTTTTCCCCCCAGCGGGAGCGTTTTCCATGTGAGCTTGTGAAACAGCCTATGTATGGAGCCTTAAAGAGATCAACTTTTGATCTGGTTGAAGAGGAACTCCAGTATGATGAGGGGCGCTTTGGAAGCGTTATTTTCGATGAATATTGCTCCCCATTCTAGGTTTGATTCTCGTAGACTTGTAATTTGAATGAAATATGGGATGAGATCCTCATCACAGTCGCACCAGGGATGTTAACGTGAACGACATTTCGAGACTGCAATGAAGGTTGCCCCCCAGCCTGGAAAAAGTTGTTGCATACTTTGTGTCTAAATAGGATATGAGAAAATAACTCCACTACAATCGTGCCTGGGATGTTGACGTGAACGACCTTTCGAGATTGTTGTGAATGTTGCCCCCCACGTTGAAGAATGTTTTGGAGATGATCTTCAAAATGTAAAGAAGATTCATTTGTCAACTGGATGATCTACATCATCAGGAAATGAAGTAGGGATTCGACGTCTCAGAGCTGAAGACAGTGTCGAATGGTGTTTTGTTTCCCACAGACGACGCCAAACTGATGCGCGCTAAAAAATTCGTGGCGGTAGAGTAGCAAATTATCGTCTTAGCATTGTATGAGAATTCAACACACATACAGATGAAAGAAAAACATACAGTAGTGACACCTAAGTTTTTTATGTGGAAAACCCATAAAGGGAAAAATCACGGGGCCTGACCCAGTTGCGAAAATCCACTATAAATGATGAGTAAACAGGTCTATCATTCTCCTAAATTAGAAAAGATGAAATTACAAAGTTGTATAACTATAATCTGACTGTGTTTCTTGGTGATAGCAGGTTGCAAGGGTCATTGTTGATTGTTGTAGAAGTAGTAGTCCGCCGTAAGCCGTAAGTGTTATAGATGGTTGCTCCAAAAGCGTTGATTGGCTAGAGAAACTATAGTAAGTAGTTGTGGGGACTGTGGACCACATAGGTCGTAGTGACAAATATAAAGGAAGCCCTTAGACCGCGGATGGTAGGAGTCGGGAGCTGCATGAGCTGTGGACCATGTTGGTCGTAGTAGTGAGTATGAATGACATTAGTAGGCCGCGGGGGCCTGAGTTGGGAGCTGCATGAGCTGTGAAACAGGTAAGCCATTGGGGCGAGTATGAATGACGTCCATAGGCCGCGAGGGCAGGAGTCGGGAGCTGCATAAGCTGTGAACCACGTAGGTCGTTGGGGAGAGTATTAGTGATGGCCTATGATGTTCGTAGGCCGTGAGGGCCGTAGTCAGGAGCTGCATGAACTAATGACCATGTAGGTCATTGTTGACACATGGACCGTAATGAAGAGCTCTTGTCACACATAAGGGAAATAGTTACTAGAATTTTCATGTTATAACATTGTCGATTGACGGTGTGTGGTTGGTACTGATTGACGATGGTGGTTAGCGGTGGTCGACAACAGTTGGCGGTGGCCAACGACGGTCGATGGTTGTCGAGGGAGGTCGATAGTGGTCAACAGCGATTGACAGTGATGCTGAGTTGTAGCTTCTCCTGAAAGTCTCTGGCTCTCTCCAGGCTTTCGCCTCCTCTCATGCAAGGGGTACGGTTCTATTTATAGTATTCTGGGTACAATTAATACACTAATATGAACTATTTTTATCGGACGGTTCAGAAAGTTTCCTTGAATCATACGGTGTTTAATGGACATTTGAGTGACTTAATGATGTCGGAATTGAGTGATCTTGGGCTCGTTGGATTCGTCTTGTCGAGAAGCTCGATTTGAGTATAAACTTGCTAGTGTCAGTATCTGTTTGACCTTCCAAATATGTCCGAAAATCTTCAAAGAGTTGTTTCATGACTTGATCTAGGCTCAATTTGACTCAGATCGAACTAGTTTTTATATCATCAGGTTCTTCTCATCGAGCCGATCAGTTTGACTTTAAGTTTACTGAAATCGGAGCTCTGGATGACTTTTAATCAAAATTTGAACGTTTTTTATTCAAAATTTCATCTCGAGATCCGTGTCATGCCTCGAGATTCGTGCCAAAGAATGAAAATTTGTTGATGGCGTATCAGAAGTATTCTTCAATGGTTTTAATACGTCATCAATATAAATAATGATTTATTTATTTAAGTATATCATTCATAATGTGTGAAATTTGGATTGAGCATTTTTCACTTCAAAATGCTCACTTGTCCATTTGATATGACTAAATGGACTTTAAATGATGTCTTATATATATA
>NW_018164536.1:6253237-6253875 GCF_001263595.1 Phalaenopsis equestris
TATATATATATATATATATATTTCTATGTCTTGTATCTTCTAGTAGCTAGATTTCAAATCAAGTTAGAGAGGACATTGGTTTTATATGAGATTCAACAACTTTTTTTTTAATTAGATATTGGATATCTTATCTATTCAAGGACCTTGTTAAACAACTTATAGTTAATTATAAGCCTAGCTTTGCCTCTTCATTTTTCTGATGCATTCATAACACATAATGCAGTGCAGCTTCAAAGCAAATAAGAATTTCATATTAATCCTTTAGATAATACATCTGAGATATCAGCTTTACACATGAAAAAATACATATAATTCATTTGATAAGTGCGAGTTATTTTCCATATGTTCATCCTAGCAACCCATTCAGGTGAAGTAGGGCAATGTTTTGAGCATTGTGATTCCAAAATGCAATTATTGAAAATCTTCTATAAATTAAAAATTTTCTCTTATCAGGATAATTGAGCTGAATGGAAATAATTTTCCTAAACTTCTTTTAAAATACAGTCTTAAATATACATATTTTTAATACAATTCATTTCATTAATAATCAATTCTTGAGGATTATTAATAAAATAAATATAATATTTACATAAAAAACTATGCAACTAATACTTAGTTCGATTAGTGTTATATATATA